>NW_027331958.1:1685389-1791351 GCF_048418815.1 Hemitrygon akajei | reverse complement strand
CCAAGAAGGATCCTGGGAAATAAAAACTGACCCGCCTCAGAATGACTGCAGTGGTAACAGCCATTATGTCCGCCGTTGCCATGGCCACCAGGTATCGCGTGGTGCAGGTGGAGAGGCCGCACTTTCCCCGGGACAGGATCGCAATCGCCACTAAATTCACTGCAAAAAATCAGAAGAAAAATAAAATCATGAAAACTCTAAGCGATGAATTTCTGTGTCCGGAGTACACGTTACTGGAGGATGTAGGGAAGTTGAAAGGATCATACTGTCCACCAGTCTACGTTCCAAGCACCCAACATCCGGTTTACAAGAGTTGGTATCAGCTTGATATTTTGTTGCTGATGTAACGCAATAAATGGAGGGAAATAATCTGCAGGGAGAGCGAATATCTCTTTGAGTTAGATCTGCCCTTACTTGAATTTCGGACAAAACAGAAATCTGAAACTGCTGGAGACGCCACCCCCCCCCCCCCCCGCAAAATCCCACGACCCGACTAACTGTGGGCTTCAGTGTGTAGATCCCGACAATGTCCGCGCTGCCTGATTGGAATCCAGCGTCTTCAGGTAGCCTTCCATTGATAACAAATGTACCACATTTTAAAATATATTCTCTGTGTATTTCATTTAAATTCCCGACGGTAGACATCATGCAGGCGTTTTTTTCTTGGGCAAAATCTATACGGTAAACGCTGTATCACGCACTTGCAGATACATTTGATTAACAAATGGAACTATCGACTTAATCATTAAGTCGAACAACATTTGCAAAGGAGGAGCACAGCCTTTGTGAAGCGTTATGATCGTCAGGTCAGTATCCTGAACCGTAAACTGGACATCTGAGATTGTAATTAGGTCAACTATGACTCTGCTAACTCGTGTAGACGGCTTGTGACTCTGATATTTTATTGTGCTCATATCATTCGAAAATAAATCAAGCAACCATGGAACGCCCTAAGCAGCTCATGTGGAGGGAAGCTCTGATTCAGGGACGTGGTAACCTCAGAGCGGGCGCAGAGGAGGGTATTTCCTGGACGTGTCCTATGAGGACAGGTTGAGTGGCGAGCCAGCGCGTATGGAGCGACGGAGAATCAGCACTGGTCTGGTAGAGGTGATGAGAGGCGGGTATAAAGTGGACAGAGAGAGACATTTGCCTAGGGAAGAAATAGCTTTTACAAGGGGGCATAATTTTAAGATAACTGGAGGAAAGTATATGAGATTTCTTCATTCTTTACCCAGAGAGTGTCATGTACTTGCAGCGCCGTGCCAGGGTTGGTGGGAAAGCGAATACATTGGAGCATTGAGGGATCTCTGAGGTAGGGACATGGATGAAGGAGCATAATGGTTATCTAGGAGTGAAGGATTCCAATGATCGTCGCCTAGGTTAAACCGCAGGCAAGCGAGCGGGAAATTCAAAACTGTATACTTAGACAAATTAATTCGAAGTGAAAGCAGTAGGGAGGAAATTAGCACCACTGCTTGCTGTTGTGGGTGGAAAGAGAATTATCCCAGAGAAAATATCGACGTAGAAATATAATGCCAATTAGTATAATATATCTTCCCTAAATCTCCCAAGTTGGCAGGGTTTTGTGCTTTCCCGTGGGCTGAAAGCGAAACACAACTTGTTATGTCAGAAACTCGACACGGGTCCACGCATTGCACCGGTAGCAGGAAATAGGCAGGGGAATCAAGATCAAAACACACCAGGGCTGTGCGTTAATCGGGTAAGAGTCACAAGTTAATTCCTAACGATCAGTTAAATGGCAGAGTCGATCCCAGTGCAAGAGTTCGGTTGTAATATTTACGAAAACCTTGGCTAGGTGTGAAAGCGATAGTGAGGGGTTTTGAAGGATGTGGTTCCGTGCTCCTCTGTCATGTGATTTTATGATCCTATGGTCTTGCTATTCTCTGTTTGAAATATTGCATTTTACATCGATATCCTTAAAATATCTGCCCTCTCACCTTAAACCTGCGTCTTATAAATTCGAACTCGTCTGCATCGGGAAAAGATGATTCTGTCTATGCACCATCTCTGTGATATTGTCTAAACTCAACAGACAATAGAAAATAGAACAACACAGAACCGGAGCAGACCCTTCGACCCCCGATGATTCGCCAAGCAAACAAATACAATTAGTCTCCCCTTAGCCTCCCGCGCTCCGGTGTGAATAAAACCAGCTTATTGAATTCCTGTAGGTATGGCTCTCCATCGAGAGCCGCGTCTTTGCAAAATCCATCAGCATTCTCTCTATCGCTATCACATCCTCCCAGTTGTGTACCCACCAGATCTCTGAGGAAACTTTGAATTGCTGTCAAATTGCTGCAACATGAGGTAAAAACTGTACGTTCAATGCCTTGGCTTATAAAGACAGCCATATAAAATTACATTTACACCGCCCCGACCCTGTTATGCCGCTAGTTTCAGCAACCTCTGGGTTCGCACCCCATAGAGGAGATATAATATATTGTTTGATGTTAATCTTATTTTCACACTATTGATGCTAAGGTAAAATCTAATTCCATGAGAATTCCTTCACTCACGGTCACGCCGTTGAGTTCAGTGCACAGGTCCGTACAGTGGTGGGGCACCAAATAATATTAAGGGATAACTTCGGAAACGTGAATTACTTTTAACAATCTATGGAACATTAACAATCCACAAACATACAGCAATATTTCACAGACTGTGCAGTGACGTCACAGACCAGTGAGCATTGGTAAAAGTTGCCGGAACAATTGAATTGACTATTGACACAGTAAAGACCAATTTCCCTGTTGTAAACATAAGCAGCCGATCACTCTCAGTAACTCCAGAGCGATCGATTCTGTGGATTTAAAACAGAAGAGGGTAAACACTTCCGCTGTGTTTCACCAGTTAAAAAGCTCGTTGAACCAACAGCAGCAGTGAAAAAAGAAATAATAACATCAGCAACAACCAAATAAAATAGGAATTACTTGGATCATTCTCATAACGCAACGACTGTAAAGCATTTGTTTCTATCCTTCAGTATAGTGGCCGAAAACTCAACGCACAGATCTCATCTGGGAATTATGTTAATTATTATCAGCCAGTAACCGGGTGACTTGTCGACTTCTTCCCAGAATGTCTCTCTGTGGTTGTTCAATCTGAGTTCTCACGATGAACTTTAAACTCCCAGAAAGACAAATATTCGTTCTGCTATTAGATTTATTTATGTTTTTACTCAGCTCAAGGTGGTCAAACCTGAGGTACGGGCTTAACCAAGTACACCCATTTTTCAATTGCTAGGAACTTTCAGACCATTCTGCTGCTTTTTCGTGTTGTGTCTTTCCGAAGATTTACATAGATATATTTAGTATTACTATTACATATTGCTATTATTACAATTAGTAGTGGTATTATTATCAGTACTAGAAACTTACAGTGATGACGTCAGATCGTGGAGCGGACACCACTGTTTAACTGTTAGTTCAAGGCAAACATTCTCAACCACAGATCAAAGCGGGAGATAATCCCGAGTGTAAAGTTACATAAATAACAAAATAAAATTAAAGTTGCTTACCAGGGACACCAACAATTGCAATTATGATATAATATATTTTCCTGATACCGTAGAACGTCTCCAGCATTTTCTGTGTGAAGGATCCGATCCGTTGATTTACAAGCAACCACAGTGAGATGTTTGTTCCTGCTGTCTTTAGTATAAACCCCTCCACATCTCCACAGGGACAGTCAGGTTACAACATCATTCACATTCAGAATTGTTTTAATTAAATCACACGTCAGTAAAGTTGGAAGCTGTTTAGATGTACTGAGTGATGAATGCCCCAGAGGACCGACAGTTCTAAATAGGCTAATCAATGAAAAGGCGAAATCGCTTTCAATGAAACATAAGGCTCTTTATTCAAACTTGCTGGTGTTAAGTAACGGATCCCGTGTTATTTCACTGTGGGCATTGCTCATTTGAGGCCGGTAGTTAATACTATTTGCTACAGTCACCTCTCATTGCAGTAATACCGTATGTGGCGATTGAGCCTCTTTACCTAAGACATTTCCAATTAAAAAACGTAATTTGATCTCAAATGTGTTAAGTTAATAGAGGTAGATTAATAGACATTTCACAATAATCACACGGTTAACAATGTTTTTAAAGAAAGCTATTGAAAAATATCATTAATTTCCTCCAATAGCAATCCTTCGATATACAATGCAGACAAAATTGATCTTGAAGCGGCATGATAGTACAAAATACCATCTGAATCCCAGAGGAAACGTCTGAGAATGTGAACTTCAAAGTGTTTTACTTAGTTCAAATGATAAAACATTTCAATGAATACAGTGCCATAAATCAAAGGAACCATTTTAATGCATCTGGATATAGATATTTAAAACTTTACTGTCCTCAGTCAGTACATTACCTTAAAATAATTCTGCAACCCAGATCATGAAAACCCATCCATTGTGCAGTCATGGAACTACTGTAAGTGTTTAATCTTTACACACTCTCTAACCAATGCATTCAGAGCTATGTTCATAACAATGCATCTTGTAAACTGAAAAATAAAATATAATGAAGTTGTAGCTGTCCTTTAAATCTATCCAAAATAGTTCTCCTTAACAACGTTCCCTCTATATTTGTTTGCATGTACACGGACCAATCATTCCTCTGAGCAGGAAATTCGGTCACGGCCTGAAAACACCGCCCCCTTTCAGCTACGTGGCAGCAAAGACTCGTGTGCACAGGAGCGTTTCAGTGACTGGGCAGCCGCGTACCCGGGCAACTCAGAGGGAACAGTGCTCCTAAATATGATTTCGATCTGAATCAGCACTTTTAGATAAGAAACTGAACATGACCACACTTGCAGAAGGACGGGGGGCGGGGCAACTTTCCTTTGAGGTTCAGACTTCAGTAACCCATCAAAGTAGAACAGACTTTTCAGCGCTCATTTGGGAACTTTATAGTGGCCAATTTATCCACCAAGCCATAACTTCTTTGGAAAGTGGAAGGATACTGCGATACCTGTGGGAACCGTGTGGTTACCAGAAATGTCCTCCGTCCCGTGCGTTTTCTCTAAACTAGTCCTGAAACTATTCACTCTGCACTGTCCATGGTCCGGCATCCATGCCTCCCCAAATCCAGGGTCGGCCGCTATGGCAAATGCCCCTGTGCACAGGCGCTGTCACTCTTTAACATGTGAACCTCTTTCCTGTCTGCAAGATCTAACTTTGATTTCTTATTTAGCCACAAGTATCTCCAGTTGCCTTGCAGGAACTTTTCTGCGTCATCTGAGAAGAATTATAACAGTACACGTGAGAACAGACCAGCATGTCAGATTGAGAGTGGTTAAGATGGCATAATACAACCTTCTGATTTGCATGACGAATTGAGCAACTTCCGGTAAGTTTTTGTATCTTTGAATTACAAAGGACAAAATATTCGCAGCTCTGAATTTCACAAATTCTGCATAACATTTCGTTTGTACATCGCTGACTACCTGACTATCTAGTTGACTGCTCTCTCTCACTCTCTCTCTCTCTCTCTCTCTCTCTCTCTCTCTCTCTCTCTCTCTCTCTCTCTCTCTCTCTCTCTCTCTCTCTCTCTCTCGCTCTCTCTCTCTCTCACACACACACACACACACACACATCCATTCTGTCCAGCCCTCTAGCAATTCTTTCAATCGTAAACAAATCACTTTGGAAGAAAACCCTGCTCCAAAATTGCACCTTTTTGCATTAATGAGCTAACAGCTATTAAATTTTTATCGAAAATTATCTATTTTATTTAAGAAACACAGAAATATTGAAGACCTACATCACATTACAGGCCCTTCGGCCCACAAAGTTGTGCCGAACATGTCCTTACCTTAGAAATTGCTAGGCTTATCTACAGCCCTCTATTTCCCTAAGCTCCATGTACCTATATAAAAGTCTCTTAAAAGATTCTATTGTATCCGCTTCCACCACCGTCGTCGGCAGCCCATTCCACGTACTCACCACTCTCTGAGTGAAACACTTACCCCTGACATCTCCTCTGTACCTACTCCCCAGCAACTTAAACCTGCGTCCTCTTGTGGCAACCATTTCTGCCCTAGGAAAAGCCTCTGACTATCCACACGATCAATGCCTCTCATCATCTTATACACCTCTATCAGATCACCTCTCATTCTCCGTCGCTCCAAGGAGAAAAGGCCGAGTCCACTCAACCTCTTCTCATAAGGCATGCTCCCCAATCCAGGTAATGTCCTTGTAAATCTCCTCTGCACCCTTTCAATGGCTTCCACATCCTTCATGTAGTGAGGCGACCAGAACTGAGCACAGTACTCCAAGTGGGGTCTGGTCAGGGTCCTATATAGCTGCAACATTACCTCTCGGCTCCTAAATTCAATTCAACGATTGATGAAAGCCAATACACCGTACGCCTTCTTAAACCATAGAGTCAACCTGCGCAGCTGCTTTGAGTGTCCAATGGACTCGAACCCCAAGATCCCTCTGATACTCCACACTGCCAAGAGTCTTACCATTAATACTATATTCTGCCATCATATTTGACCTACCAACATGAACCACCTCACACTTATCTGCATTGAACTCCATCTGCCACTTCTCAGCCCTGTTAGCATCCTATCAATTTCGCACTGTAACCTCTGACAGCCCTCCACACTATTCACAACACCTCCAACCTTTGTGTCGTCAGCAAACTTTCTAAACCATCCCCCCACTTCCTCATCCAGGTCATTTATAAAAAATCACGAAGAATGAGGGTCCCTGAACAGATCCCCGAGGCACTCCACTGGTGACCAACCTCCATGCAGAATGTGACCCGTCTACAACCACTCTTTGCCCTCTTTGGGCAAGCCAGTTCTGGATCCACAAGCAATGTCCTCTTGGATCCCATGCCTCCTTACTTTCTCAATAAACCTTGAATGGGGTATCTTATCAAATTCCTTGCTGAAATCCAAATGCACTACATCTACTGCTCTTCCTTCATCAATGTGTTTAGTCACATCTTCGAAAACTTCAATCAGGCTCGTAAGGCACTACCTGCCTTTGACAAAGCCATGTTGACTATTCCTCATCATATTATAACTCTCCAAAAGTTCATAAATCCTGCCTCTCAGGATCTTCTCCATCATCTTACCAGCCACTGAGGTAAGACTCACTTGTCTATAATTCCCTTGGGTATCTCTACTCCCTTTCTTGAATAAAGGACCACCATCAGCAACCCTCCAATCTTCGGGAACCTGTCCCGTCCCCATTGATGATGTAAAGATCATCGTCAGAGGTTCAGCAATCTCCCCCCTCTCCTAGATAGATGATAGATAGATAGATACTTTATTCATCCCCATGGGGAAATTCAACTTTTTTTCCAATGTCCCATACACTTGTTGTAGCAAAACTAATTACATACAATACTTAACTCAGTAAAAAATATGATATGCATCTAAATCACTATCTCAAAAAGCATTAATAATAGCTTTTAAAAAGTTCTTAAGTCCTGGCGGTTGAATTGTAAAGCCTAATGGCATTGGGGAGTATTGACCTCTTCATCCTGTCTGAGGAGCATTGCATCGATAGTAACCTGTCGCTGAAACTGCTTCTCTGTCTCTGGATGGTGCTATGTAGAGGATGTTCAGAGTTTTCCATAATTGACCGTAGCCTACTCCTCCTCCCCCAGTAGCCTGGAGAACATCTCATCCGGTCCCGGCGAATTATCCAACTTGATGCTTTCCAAAAGCTCCAGCAATCCTATCTCTTAATATCTACATGCTCAAGCTTTTCAGTCTGCTGCAAGTCATCCCTACAGTCACCAGGATCCTTTTCCATAGTGAATACTGAAGTAAAATATCCATTAACTACCTCTGCTATTTGTTTTGGTTGCATACACACTTCCCCACTGTCACATTTGTTGGGTCACGTCTTATCCTCTTGCTCTTCACCAACAATGTTCTCAACACGTAAGTCAGATTCCAGGAATAATTCCAGATTCATGAGATTTACAGCTCAACCTTACACAGCCACCCAGCCAGCAGTTTTCCCCCATTCTGATATTCCTTTTCGTAGTCCTTTGTTCACGTTCACCCTGATCATCACGGGCACCCGCTTCTACTACTAACCATTGGATGACGCCCAACACTGAAAAATCCCCGAGGATTCACCGATCAGTCACAATCATTGTCAATAATTGCTGATGGATAAAGTGTGTGGAGCGAGGAGCAGGGACGGGGAGTATGTGGAAATCTTCGAATTCTCCTCAGCGAAGGAAAGGGACAACATAAACATGAGTTCTGACGAAGGGTCTCGGCCCGAAACGTCAACTGTACCTCTTCCTATCGATGCCCCCTGGCCTGCTGTGTTTTACCACCGGTTTGTGTGTTTTGCTTGGGTTTCCAGCATCTGCAGATTTTCTCGTGTTTGCGTTTTTAAAGGGACAACATCAAGCGGAATGGGGACGTCCCCGGCACCAAATCAGTGAGGTGAAAGAATGGATCCGGGAACCCATCTGATTTATTGCAGAAAGTGACAACTCTTTCCCAGTTCACCCGGCTGCGGACCCAGGGTTTACGTTGCGATGCAATGGGTCACAACGATTGAATTAGTCTTCGTCTTAGCACATTTCCAGTCTTAGGTTCGTGCTGAGGATCAGAGCGAAACTGGGCAGTGGGGATCGATATGATCATTTCACTATATCATGTGTGGGAACTTCAGTCGAGGTCATCGAGGCATCCGGCAACATACAATCAGAAGCAGTCCCTTTGATCAATTATTTCCATCGTTTCTATCCACACCAACCCCATTTTCCAGACCATTGTCCGTAGCCTTCTCTGCCTTGGCTTTCCAATTCCCGTTCTGAACAGTTCGGACATGTTGGGAAAGACTCAACATCCATCCTCTTTGGACAGAGCATTCCAGGCTCCAACAGTCGGATGAAAACAACTCGCACCGACACAGGGGCTGTGAACTAGAAGGGCCAGAGTCGCCTCTGCTTCCTGAGGAGACTGAGGCCCTCTGGAGTATTCAGGCCTCTCCTTCACTTGGTCTACCAGTCTGTAGTCGCCAGTACAATCTTCAATGCGGTGTGCGCTGGAGTAAATGACCTCAACACGGGTGACGTAAAGTTCATTCTGTCTTTTCCTTTACAGTGAATTTGGTGGCGATCGCGATCCTGGCCCGCGGAAGATGTGGCCTCTCCACCTGCACCACCCGCTACCTGGTTGTCATGGCAGCGGCGGACCTGCTGGCTGTCGTCACCGCCGTCATCCTGAGGCGGATCAGCTTTTACTTCTCCGGGACTTTCCTGGACATCTATCCGTACTGCAGCGTTATATTTGTCCTCATGTGCGTCACCCGAGACTGTTCCGTCTGGTTCACCGTCACCTTCACCTTCGATCGGTTCGTCCTCATTTGTTGCCAGAAGCTGAAAACCAGATATTGCACGGGGAAAACTGCGGCTGTAGTTCTGGCGACAACAGGCGCTTTGCTGTTTGAAAAACGTCCCGTTTTATGTCACCTCTGAACCCAGGGTGATCATTGACAACGTGCCCTGGTTCTGTGACAGAAAGCCGGCGTATTATAAGGATCCGGGTTGGGTAGAATATAGTCAGTTTGATAAGGCCGTCGTCCCGTTTCTCCCTTTCGCTGTAATCATACTCTTCAATATCCTGACAGTCAGGCACATTTTACTGACCAGTCGGGTCTGAGGCGACAGGGAAAGGGGGAGAACCAGAGTGACCCGGAGATGGAGAGCAGGAGAAGGTCAGTGATCTTACTGTTCACCATATCCGGCAGCTTCATCCTTCTGTGGTTGACGACACTGATTGATTACCTATATCATAACGTTTCGGGAAGAAATCCCAATTATTACAACCCTGCTGAATATATCTTCCGCCAGTTCGGGTATATACTGCAGAACGTGAGCCTTTGTACAAACACCTTCATTTATGGCGTGACTCAGGCCAAGTTCAGACAGGAGTTTGTGAACGCTGTGAAATATCCGGTCAACGCTCTCATCCGGATTATTAACAAATAAATCGATCAGCCGGTCGCAGGCTCGGGTTTGGAAGCTCTCTATAGTCAGGAAGACCCGGACCCTGACCTAGAATGATCATGTCCGTGAAAATGTGGCCAGCAACACGAACTCGCCACAAGTAACCTCGCCTGCTTTCTTTCCAAGGCACCATCCAATCTACAACAATGTTATGTCTGTCTTCAGTTCAGCTGTTACTTCTCCGTCTGCCTTTATCATTCCATCTTTACAGTGAAGTTAATTCCGTTTTTCTGAACTCTAACAATGGTACTTTGACTCTCTCTATTTCTCGCTCACCAATCACTTCCCGAGTCAGTAACCTGTAACACCTTTCGCTCAGACAGGGTTTCATAAATAATGTTCACGACTTTTCTTCCGGCTCCGAGTATTCGCCAATCAGTTACATTGGGAAATTTTCCATCACGGTGCGCTCACTGCATTTCTCACACTCTACATTATTGACGGCGGTGGTGGTATTTATTTTAATTCCTAGAAACAATCCATGTCTATGGCTTTCATTACTGATCTGCGCCTCACACCTCATTTGCAATGTCGTTTACCGACTGTCCACATGAGTTTCTGTCGGGAATATTCAGTGAACCGGGATTCATTCGAGCGATGACGCGATGTTTCTCGGCATTTGCTTTGTCCCGGCACAGCGGCGCTGAAATCGGAATCAATTATTTCACGGGGAATGTGATGGATGTTTCAGTGTCCAAACCCAAGACGGTTGTGGAGGAATCGGACTCAGTGTGGGATCTGCTGACGGGGGAGGGGTATTAGGGGACATGGATGGTTAGAGATCCGGGGCTATGGAAGCAATAACGTTCATGGTGCTGGGATGGATGGTGACCGTGATGTGTGGAATGAGACGGTAAGTGTGAGACTCCGGTATTGAGGGTCAACTCTGTTAGTTGTTGCTGTTACATTTCTTTATATCCGGATGGAAATGCAGAAATTAAACGCAAATCCAAATGTTCCGTTTTGAGAATTTGTCCTTTGTATCGTTAAAAATATAATCGATCTTTAGAATTTTTGTAACAGCGAATCACTCCTCCGAGAAAACATAAACCACTTTTCTTCATTTGTTAAATCCTACCAATCGATTCTATTTGTGATTGCACAAAGGTTTGTTTTAATTGAATCGTGACTATATTTTCAATAATTGGCGCGTTTGTTATGCCCGTTATGTCTGTTTCGCTCTTACATCAGTAACACGCAGCCGACCACTGGTATAATATTTACTTATTGACTTTAATCAAGCGTTTAATTGCAAAGGAATTTCACACGCATTCAGCATTCATCCTGAAATTGCCTGCCCTGATAGGATGCGATCAGTCTCGGTCAGACTTAAGGTGCCCATTGTTCACTTGCACCAGTCACAAGGCATGTCCTCGTGTGAACCCGCTGAGCCAGAGAGTCACAGAGCGAAATATCACAGAGACAGGGTCTTTGTCCAAACTCACCCATAGAGTCACAGACTAAAATATCACAGAGATAGGGTCTTTGTCCAAACTCATCCACACAGTCACAGAGTAAAATATCACAGAGACAAGGTCTTTGTCCAAACTCACCCATAGAGTCACAGACTAAAATATCACAGAGATAGGGTCTTTGTCCAAACTCATCCACACAGTCACAGAGTAAAATATCACAGACACAGGGTCTTTGTCCAAACTCATCCATACAGTCAATAGACAACAGACAATAGGTGCAGAAGTAGACCATTTGGCCCTTCGAGCCTGCACCGCCATTTTGAGATCGTGGCTGATCAACTACTATCAATACCCGGTTCCTGCCTTGTCCCCATATCCCTTGATTCCCCTATCCATAAGATACCTATCTAGCTCCTTCTTGAAAGCATCCAGAGAATTGGCCTCCACTACCTTCCGAGGCAGTGCATTTCAGGCCCCCACAACTCTCTGGGAGAAGAAGTTTTTCCTAAACTCTGTCCTAAATGACCTACCCCTTATTCTCAAACCATGCCCTCTGGTACTGGACTCTCCCAGCATCTGGAACATATTTCCTGCCTCTATCTTGCCCAATCCCTTAATAATCTTATATGTTTCAATCAGATCTCCTCTCAATCTCCTTAATTCCAGCGTGTACAAGACCAGTCTCTCTAACCTCTCTGCGTAAGACAGTCCAGACATCCCAGGAATTAACCTCGTGAATCTACGATGCACTTCCTCTACAGCCAGGATGTCCTTCCTTAACCCTGGAGACCAAAACTGTACACAATATTCCAGGTGTGGTCTCACCAGGGCTCTGTACAAATGCAAGAGGATTTCCTTGCTCTTGTACTCAATTCCCTTTGTAATAAAGGCCAACATTCCTTTAGCCTTCTTCACTGCCTGCTGCACTTGCTCATTCACCTTCAGTGACTGATGAACAAGAACTCCTAGATCTCTTTGTATTTCTCCCTTACCTAACTCTACACCGTTCGGATAATAATCTGCCTTCCTGTTCTTACTCCCAAAGTGGATAACCTCACACTTATTCACATTAAACGTCATCTGCCAAGTATCTGCCCACTCACCCAGCCTATCCAATTCACCCTGAATTCTCCTAACATCCTCATCACATGTCACACTGCCACCCAGCTTAGTATCAGCAGCAAATTTGCTGATGTTATTTTCAATGCCTTCATCCAAATCGTTGATGTAAATCGTAAACAGCTGCGGTCCCAATACCGAGCCCTGTGGCACCCCACTAGTCACCACCTGCCATTCCGAGAAACACCCATTCACCGCTACCCTTTGCTTTCTATCTGCCAACCAGTTTTCTATCCATGTCAATGTATTCCCCCCGATGCCCTGAGCTTTGATTTTACCCACCAATCTCCTATGTGGGACCTTATCAAATGCCTTCTGAAAATCGAGGTTCACTACATCCACTGGATCTCCCCCATCTAACTTCTTGGTTGCATCCTCGAAAAACTCCAACAGATTAGTCAAGCATGATTTACCCTTGGTAAATCCATGCTGGCTCGGCCCAATCCTATCACTGCTATCTAGATATGCCACTATTTCATCCTTAATAATGGACTCTAGCATCTTCCCCACCACCGATGTCAGGCTGACAGGACGATAGTTCTCTGTTTTCTCCCTCCCTCCTTTCTTAAAAAGTGGGATAACATTAGCCATTCTCCAATCCTCAGGAACTGATCCTGAATCTAAGGAACATTGGAAAATGATTACCAATGCATCCGCAATTTCCAGGGCCACCAACCATCTGGACCTGGGGATTTGTCAGCCTTCAGTCCCATCAGTCTTCTCATCACCGTTTCCTTCCTAATGTCAATCTGTTTCATTTCCTCTGTTACCCTATGTCCTTGCCCCTATCCATACATCTGGGAGATTGCTTGTGTCTTCCTTAGTGAAAACAGATCTAAAGTACTCATTAAATTCTTCACCAAGACCAAGGAGATGGTGGTGGACTTTAGGAGATCTAGGCCTCATATGGAGCCAGTGATCATTAATGGAGAATGTGTGGAGAAGGTTAAGACCTACAAGTATCTGGGAGTACAGTTAGATGAGAAGCTAGACTGGACTGCCAACACAGATGCCTTGTGCAGGAAGGCACAGAGTCGACTGTACTTCCTTAGAAGGTTGGCGTCATTCAATGTCTGCAGTGAGATGCTGAAGATGTTCTATAGGTCAGTTGTTGAGAGCGCCCTCTTCTTTGTGGTGGCGTGTTGGGGAGGAAGCATTAAGAAGAAGGACGCCTCACGTCTTAATAAGCTGGTAAGGAGGGCGGGCTCTGTCGTGGGCAAAGTACTGGAGAGTTTAACATCGGTAGCTGAGCGAAGGGCGCTGAGTAGGCTACGGTCAATTATGGAAAACCCTGAACATCCTCTACATAGCACCATCCAGAGACAGAGAAGCAGTTTCAGTGACAGGTTACTGTCGATGCAATGCTCCTCAGACAGGATGAAGAGGTCAATACTCCCCAATGCCATTAGGCTTTACAATTCAACTGCCAGGACTTAAGAACTTTTTTTAAAGCTATTATTAATGCTTTTTGAGTTGGTGATTTAGATGCATATCATATTATTACTGAGTTAAGTATTGTATGTAATGAGTTTTTGCTACAACAAGTGCATGGGACATTGGAAAAAATGTTGAATTTCCCCATGGGGATGAATAAAGTATCTATCTATCTATCTATCTATCTATCTATCTATCTATCTATCTATCTATCTATCTATCTATCTATCTATCTATCTATCTATCTATCTATCTATCTATCATTTCTCTGTTTCCCATAACAATTTCACCCAATTCATTCTTCAAGGGCCCAACATTGTTCTTAACTATCTTCTTTCTCTTCACATACCTAAAAAAGCTTTTGCTATCCTCCTTTATATTCCTGGCTAGCTTGCGTTCGTACCTCATTTTTTCTCCCCGTATTGTCTTTTTAGTAAAGTTCTGTTGTTCCTTAAAAATTCCCAATCATCTGTCCTCCCACTCACCTTAGCTCTGTCATACTTCCTTTTTTTTAATGCTATGCAATCTCTGACTTTCTTTGTCAACCACTGTGGCCCCTTATCCCCCTTTGAATCCTTCCTTCTCTGGGGGATGAACTGATTTTGCACCTTGTGCATTATTCCCAAGAATACCTGCCATTGCTGTTCCACTGTCTTTTCTGCTAGGCTATCTGTCCAGTCAACTTTGGCCAGCTCCTCCCTCATGGCTCCATAGTTTCCCCTGTTCAACTGCAACACTGACACCTCCGAGCTGCCCTTATCCTTCTCAAATTGCAGATACCTATCCAAAATTCTCTTAATTGTTATAATTCTACCTGTAGCTCGTTCCAAGCTCGCCACAACCTCTGGATGAAGACGTTATACTTGAATATTTCACCGTCCACTCTAAAGCTTTGATCTCGAGTTGTCGTCTCGTCCAACCTGAGGGGAAAAGCCTGCAGGAATTCGCCTTGCCTGTCGCCCTCATAATTTTGTATTCATCTAAATATCTCCTCTCATTCTTCTACGCTCCACTGACAGAAATTCTAAAATATATCATTCAGGGGGCTCGTCCGGGATTTGAACCCGGGACCTCTCGCATGCTTGTAAATTCAGACCCAAAGCGAGAATCATACCTCTAGACCAACGAGCCCGTTCTATTTTTATGACGTAAAACTGATGCCTTTCACTTACTCAATCTCCTTCCTCAACACATCTGGGAGGTGTTTTATGTCTGACCTTGGAAGACAGGACCAAAGTAGAACAAAGAACAAAGACCTTGTCTTTGACCAGCACAAAGACCAGCACACTAGAGGCCCTTCAGACCACCATGTTTTATCCACCTATGTAAACCTACTTTCCCGTAGCTATAACTCTTCCCTCCTACACAGGCCATAATCCGACAATTTAACGCTCACCAGTCTATGTAGGTGTCTTTTAAAATTCGCAGTTACAAACGCGTCTACCACACTGTTCCAAAACCCACCACACTCTGTACAAACAACTTATCTCTGACATCTCCCCTAAACTTTCCTCCACTCTCCTTGCCGCTACCTGCAAGGAGTTTGTACGTTCTCCCCATTTCCGCGTAGATAATCTGATCAACTATTTTAGTTAGACCTCCCCCACCTCCTCTATCTGTTACCTCACCCACGTCACTGCACTGTCAGCATTTTAAAACGCCTTTTTATATTAGAAATGTATTTTATTCCATATCCATACTTTAACCACTAACTACATTTTATAACATTCTTTATTCTTCATCATTGCTGAATGTTCGATTATTTTATCGCGTGATTTTCGTGTTGACGAGCACACCACAGCAAATTCCTTATAGAGTAATGTGAACGAGTCTTAGGCACATATAAATAGCTCGGAAGCCTAAGATTTTTGCACAGTACTGCAGTAATTTTATGTATTGCACTTTACTGCTGCCGCCGAAAAAACAACAAATATCATGACATATGTGAGTGATGACAAACCTGATTCTGATATGGGTCTCTGTTGTGGACTGAGAGTGGGAAGGAGACAGGGAAAGGGGAATCATGTTTGGGAAAAGTGGAAGGGAGATGGGAGAGAGCGGGAAGCACCAGTGAGACATTCGGTGATGATCAATAAACTGACTGCTTGGAATCAGACGACCTTGCCTGCTGCCTCAGCGCTGAGTGCCTGCACCTACGTCACTCTGACCCCAGAGCTCCTTCTCTACCACCCGTCCAACACTCCCTCCCGCGGCGCTCCATCTTCACCATTCCCAAGACCCTTTCCTCCCGCCAAATCTACCAACCCGTTCTACACTGCATGTTGACAAATACAGTACTGGGCAGAACTCTTAGGCACTTGAGCTGTATATCTGTCTGTGACTGAGACATTTGCACAGTACTGTATATGCTCGCGCGCACTTGTATGTATATTTTTTCCTGTTCGGCCACGTATTTTCAATCCTTCTATTCCCTTCTCCATGCTCTGTCTGACCCCACCATTATATGCCACAAATACAGCTATGTCCCAGCTTTCGGAGATAACCTAAAATTATTCCGCAGCTTTGAGAAATTTATGTGTTTAAGATCACCTTTGTTTCATCTGATATTGCGGGAGATGTTCTGGGCTGGAAACGGTTAAACGAGTGTGTTTGTTCAGTGACTGTAATTAATGACGGTCTCACTGGAAACCGCTGACGTTTGGTGACTTTTCCTTCTCTCCAGTTCATCAGTAAATATGGCTCTTCCCACACTTCCGTGAGATCATTTCCATCGGCACTGCCGGGACAACTGCGCTGCCCCGAGGCAGAGCGTGGTATTACACGTGAAAGATATAGCTCGGTTCTGCATTCTCACTGCTGTGGTGCTTGTTGTTATATCCAGGTACTGATGCTATAAACCACGCATTTGGTCCTTCTGTACACTCAGACTGAGATGTAGCTATTTTTTCTCTTTGCTCTGAATGCAATATTGACTCCTGAATACATATTACCTTAAGCTGACGTTCTGGGTAAGTTGCTGACAGCACTTAACATTCTACTTTCAAGAGACACACAATCTCACTTTCACCGCATCTTCCACTTGTATTGATGTCAGCTTCATTTCCATCTCTATTGACTGATTTATTTATTTAAAGATACAGCACGGTAACAGCCAATGAGCTCGCACCGCCCAATTACACCCATGTGACCAGTTACCCTACTGACCCGCACGTCTCTGGGATGTGGGAGGAAACCGGGGCACCTTGAGGAAACCCACGTTGGGAACGTACAAACTCACAGGCCGCGGAATTGAACCCGGGTCGCTGGCGCTGTGAAACGTTACACTAACTGCTATGTACCGTGCCAACACCAGGGGTCGTCAGTGATTTTCACCGGTTACCACCTGAGAGGTATTGATTAGCCTGAGGTGGATAAAATCCCCGGGGCCACAGTAAGTTTACCTTTAGATCTTGAGGAAAAGTAAGGAAGAAATCGAGTAAACCATTGCAGAAACTGTTGCTTCATCTTGTAATGCTCTGGTTAATGACCTGTTTAATTGTATTTGTTGTACCGGATGGGGTATCTGAGGGATAGAATCTACCAGCATTTCTTTTAGATGGTTCTGCGCATGTCTGAAAAAAATCTATTGGAACTTTTTTTTTAGATCAAGAGGATATGAGGACAGAGGCAGTCCCACATACAAGGCTCGTCTGGGAGTTTGGATCGAATGGGATACAGGGAGAGGTGGCTTGGTGGATGTATAACTGGCTCGATGCTCGGACACACAGGGTGAAGGTTGAATGTGTTTTTTTTCTCGGACTGGAGGCCAGTTTCAGACCACGTCTCAATCCTGGCGTCGGATACTCCAATATTTGTGTCAAAACCATCCTTCTTCAAGGTCTCTCGTTACAAGATCAGTACATCTACGGATGACACAAAAGCACGAAGTCTTGTTCATAGAGAAGAGGGCTATGGCAGATTACCATAAGATTACAAGATATAGAAGTAGAATTAGGCCTTTGGGCCCATCGAGTTTGTTCCACCATTTCATCATGGGTGATCTATTTTCCCTCTCAGCCCCAGTCTCCTGCCTTCTCCCCGTAACCTTTCTTAGCCTGACCAATCAGAAATCTATTAACCTCCACATTAAATATACAAATCTGCCCGTGGCATTGAAATCCACCACTCTCAGGCTAAAGAAAAATTTCCACAATTCGTTCTGAAGGGACGCCCCTCTATTCTGAGGCTGTCTCCTCTCGTCTTAGACGCTTCTTAGAGTTGAAACATCCTCTCCACATGCACTCTATCAAAGCCTTTCGCTATTTGATAGGTTTCAACGAGTTCACCCCTCATTCTTCCGAATTCCAGTGAATAAAGACCTAGATCCATTAAAAACACTTCATATGACGAAACTCTAACAGATTTGTCAGGCAAGATTTCCCTTAACAGAAGCCATGCTGACTTTGACTTACTTTATCATTAGTTGCCAAGTATCGCCAAACCTCATCCTTAATAGTAGACACCAACACTTTCCCAACCACTGAGGTGAGGCTAACTGGCCTATAAATTCCTTTCTTTTGCCTTCCTCCTTTCTTAGAGAGTGAACTGACAGTCCTCCAGGACCATGCCAGAATCAAGTGATTATTGAAATATCATGACCAATGCATCCGTTGTCTCTTCAGCAACTTCTCTCCGGACTCTGGGATGTAGTCCATCTGGTCCAGGTGACTTACCAACCTTAAGACCTTTGGGTTTGCGTAGCACTTTCCCTTTGTAATAGCAATGGCACTCACTCCTGCTGCCTGACATTCACAGACCACTGACACACTGCTAGTGTCTTCCTCAGTGAAGACAGATACAAAGTACCCATTAATTTCATCTGCCATTACTTTTTTCCCCATTACTACCTCATCAGCATCGTTTTGCAGTGGTCTAATATCAACTCTCAGTTCCCTTTAACTCTTTATATAACTGAAAATAGCTTTTGGTATCCTGCTTTATATTACTGGCTAGCCTGCCCTCATAGTTTATCTTTTCCCTTCCTATACCCAGGTTGTTTCTGATGCTGAGCAGGGGAGGGCAAAGTCCACGGTGAGCAGGAACTGTGGGGAATCATCAGTGACAGGAACAGTGAGTAACTCTGTAGCTGACAGCAAGGTTCATCACCTCCCTGGTGTCAGGCTCAGGGATGTCTTCAATCATAGAACAGTACAGCACAGAAACAGGCCTTTCGGCCCCTCAATGTCATGCCGGACCAAGTTAATTAGGTAATCAAATGCCAACCCAACTGATCCCTTCAGCCTACACAATGTACATATCTTCCATTTTCCTCACATTCATGTGCCTATCTAAACATCTCTTAAAAGTCTCTAATGTTTCTGCCTCCACTACCATCCCAGGTAGAACATTCCAGACACCCATCACTGTCTGAGCAAAAAAAACTTACTCCACACCTTTCCCGTGAAATGACCCCTTCTCACCTTAAGTGCATGCCCTCTGCTGTTAGACGTTTCAACCCTCGGGAAAGGGTTTCTGCGTCTGCCCTGTCTATGCCTATCAAAATCTTATTAACCTCTATCGTATCTCCCTTCTGCCTCTTCATTTCAGAGAAAACAACCCCACTTTGCTCAGCCTGTTGTAATAGTACAAACACAAATAGGTAAACACGCCATCAGTGATGGGAAGTTTATTGGAAAATATTCTAAGGGACCGGGTACATGAGTATTGGGATAGACATGGACTGATTCGGGATGGTCAGCATGGCTCTGTGTTTGGTACATTCGATAGAGTTTTTCAAGAGAATTACCAGGAAAGTTGATGAAGACAAGATATTGGATGTTGTCTACGCGGACTTTAGCAAGCCATTTGACAAAGTACGGCATGGGAGGTTGGTCAATAAGGTTCAATCGCTCGGCATTTGACGTTAGAGAGTAAATTGGATGAGACATTGGCTTTGTGGGAGAAGCCAGAGAGTGACAGTGGATGGTCGCCTCTCTGACTGGAGGCCTGTGATGAGTGGATCGGTACTGGATCCATCCATGGTTGGTCATCTATATCAATGATCAGCGTGATAACATGGTTTACTAAATCAGAAAATTTGCGGATGATACCAAGTTTGGGAGTGTAGTGGACAGTGAGGAAGATTATCAAAGTTTGCAAAAAGTGACAAGCGGGGGAGGGGGTGTTGCTGAGGCTCACTGGGGCCTCCAATGGCAACGGATCCCACTCCTACTGTGTGCAAAACCGAGGCGTATAGATGCAAACACACTTTTCCACTGAGGTTGGGTGAGATTACAACTAGAGGTGATGGGTTCAGGGTGAAAGGTGAAATCCATCCCCTCAGTAACTTTCAATTCCCTGGCCCTGACCGCCTCATCTTCACCATGGATGTTCAGTCCCTGAACACTGCTATCCCACATCAAGAAGGCATGAAAACCCTCTGTTTCCTTCTTGACAAAAGAACCACCTAATCTCCTTCCACCACCACCCTCCTCCATCTGGCAGCACTGGTCCTCCCCGGGAACAATTTTTCCTTCACCTCCTCCCGCTTTCTCCAAACTCGAGACGTGACCATGGGCACTCGCATCGGCCCCAGCTAGGCCTGCCTCTTCGCTGGCTACGTAGAACAATCCATGTTTGAAACCATCCCCGGGTGCACTCCCCCACTCCTCCTCCGCTACATTGACAACTGCATTGGCGCTGCTTCATGTACCCGTGCTGAGCTCGTCAATTTTATCAACTTTGCCGCTAACTTCCACCCTGCCCATGAATTCACTAGGTTCATCTCTGACACCTCCCTCTCCGTTCAATCTCTCTGACTCCATCTCTGGAAACAAACTGAAAACCAAGATCTTTTATATACCTACAGATTCCCACAGTTGTCTCAACAATACCTCTTCCCACCCTGTCTCATGTAAAAATGCTATTCCCATTTCTCAGTTTCCTCGTTTTCGCCGCATCTGTTCCCAGGACGTGGTTTTCCATTCCAGGACATCAGAGGCGTCCTCCTTCTTTAAAGAACCGGGTTTCCCTCCCTCTGCTATTGATGCTGCCCTCACCCGCATCTCCTACATTTCCCCTACATTCGCACTCACCCCATCTTCTCGCCACATTAATAGTGAGAGAGTTCCTCTTGTCCTGACCGACCACCCCACCAGTCTCTGCACCCAATACGTTCTCCTCTGCAACTTCCACAGTCTCCAACGGGATCGTAACGCAGAACAAATCCCCCCCCCCCACCTCACCCTCTCCGCGTTTTGCTGGGATCTCTTTCTCCACGATCCCCTTGTCCATCCAACCCTCCTCACTCATCTCCCTCCCTCATTCTCCCTGCAAATAGCCTGAGTGCTACACCTGCCCACACACCTCCTCCCTCACCTCCATTCAGGGCCTCAGATAGCCCTTCCAGGTGAGGTAACACTTCACCTGAGTATCAGCTTCTATTGTGTCCGGTGCTCCCGGTGCGGCCTCCTCTACATTGGTGAGGCCCGGTCTGAATTATGGGACCGTGTCATCGGGCACCTCCGCACCATCTGCCACAAGCGGGACTTCCTGTTGGCCAAGCAATTTAATTCCCATTCCCATTCCCATTCCGATGTGTCAGTCCTTGGCCACCTCTTGTGCCAAGATGAGGCTGCCCTCAGGGTAAAGGAACAACAACGTATATTCCGTCTGGGTAGCCTCGAACCTGAAGGCATGAATACTGATTTCTCCTTCCTGTGAACAAATTCACCCCCCACCCCACGCCCTTTGCCTATTCTCCACTCTTACCTCTTAATTGCCACTATTCCCCCACCTCTCCCAGCCTGGTGGATTAACCTCCTCCCCCTCCTTTGGCCTAGTACATTGAGACCCTCCTCTTTCATCCCCGTACATTAACACCCTCCTCTTTCATCCCCGTACATTAACACCCTCCTCTTCCGTCCCCGGACCTTAACACCCTCCTCTTTCATCCCCATACATTAACACCCTCCTGTTCCGTCCCTGTACATTAACACCCTCCTCTTTCGTCCCCGTACATTAACACCCTCCTCTTTCGTCCCCGTACATTAACACCCTCCTCTTTCGTTCCCGGACATTAACACCCTCCTCATTCGTCCCCAGACATTAACACCCTCCTCTTTCGTCCCCGTACATGAACACCCTCCTCTTTCGTCCCCGGACATTAACACCCTCCTCTTTCATCCCCGTACATTAACACCCTCCTCTTTCGTCCCCGTACATTAACACCCTCCTCTTTCATCCCCAGACATTAACACACTCCTCTTTCGTCCCCGGACATTAACACCCCCCTCTTTCGTCCCCGTACATTAACACCCTCCTCTTTCGTCCCCGTACATTAACACCCTCCTCTTTCGTTCCCGGACATTAACACCCTCCTCATTCGTCCCCAGACATTAACACCCTCCTCTTTCGTCCCCGTACATTAACACCCTCCTCTTTCGTTCCCGGACATTAACACCCTCCTCATTCGTCCCCAGACATTAACACCCTCCTCTTTCGTCCCCGGACATTAACACCCTCCTCTTTCGTCCCCGGACATTAACACCCTCCTCTTTCATCCCCGTACATTAACACCCTCCTCTTTCGTCCCCGTACATTAACACCCTCCT
Organism: Hemitrygon akajei; assembly: GCF_048418815.1. NCBI lineage: Eukaryota > Metazoa > Chordata > Chondrichthyes > Myliobatiformes > Dasyatidae > Hemitrygon > Hemitrygon akajei. The sequence goes on along the minus strand of NW_027331958.1, from coordinate 1,768,810 downwards.
CTTTCATCCCCAGACATTAACACACTCCTCTTTCGTCCCCGGACATTAACACCCTCCTCTTTCATCCCCGTACATTAACACCCCCCTCTTTCGTCCCCGTACATTAACACCCTCCTCTTTCGTCCCCGTACATTAACACCCTCCTCTTTCGCCTCCGTACATTAACACCCTCCTCTTTCGTTCCCGTACATTAACACCCTCCTCTTTCGTTCCCGTACATTAACACCCTCCTCTTTCGTCCCCGGTCATTAACACCCTGCTCCTTTGTCCCCGTACATTAACACCCTCCTCTTTCGTCCCCGTACATTAACACCCTCCTCTTTCGTTCCCGTACATTAACACCCTCCTCTTTCGTCCCCGTACTTTAGCACCCACCTCTTTCGTTCCCGTATATGAACACCCTGCTCCTTTGTCCCCAGACATTAACACCCTCCTCTTTCGTTCCTGTATATGAACACCCTGCTCCTTTGTCCCCAGACATTAACACCCTCCTCTTTCATCCCCGTACATTACCACCCTCCTCTTTCGTTCCCGTATATGAACACCCTGCTCCTTTGTCCCCAGACATTAACACCCACCTCTTTCATCCCCGGACATTAACACCCTCCTCTTTCGTCCCCGTACATTAACACCCTCCTCTTTCGTTCCCGTACATTAACACCCTCCTCTTTCGTCCCCGTACTTTAGCACCCACCTCTTTCGTTCCCGTATATGAACACCCTGCTCCTTTGTCCCCAGACATTAACACCCTCCTCTTTCGTTCCTGTATATGAACACCCTGCTCCTTTGTCCCCAGACATTAACACCCTCCTCTTTCATCCCCGTACATTACCACCCTCCTCTTTCGTTCCCGTATATGAACACCCTGCTCCTTTGTCCCCAGACATTAACACCCACCTCTTTCATCCCCGGACATTAACACCCTCCTCTTTCGTCCCCGTACATTAACACCCTCCTCTTTCGTCCCCGTACATTAACACCCTCCTCTTTCGGCCCCGGACATTAACACCCTCCTCTTTCGTCCCCGGACATTAACACCCTCCTCTTTCGGCCCCAGTCAATAACACACTCCTCTTTCGTCCCCGTACATTATCACCCTCCTCTTTCGACCCCGTACATTATCACCCTCCTCTTTCGTCCCCGTACATTAACACCCTCCTCTTTCGACCCCGGACATTAACACCCTCCTCTTTCGTCCCAGTACATTAACACCCTCCTCTTTCGGCCCCAGTCAATAACACACTCCTCTTTCGTCCCCGTACATTATCACCCTCCTCTTTCGACCCCGTACATTATCACCATCCTCTTCCGTCCCCGTACATTAACACCCTCCTCTTTCGTCCCCAGACATTAACACCCTCCTCTTTCGCTTCCGTACATTAACACCCTGCTCTTTCGCCCCCGGACATTAAGACCCTCCTCTTTCGTCCCCCTACATTAACACCCTCCTCTTCCGTCCCTGTACATTAACACCCTGCTCCTTTGGCCCCGGTCATTAACACCCTTCTCTTTCGTCCCCGTACATTACCACCCTCCTCTTTCATCCCCGTACATTAACACCCTGCTCCATTGTCCCCGTACATTACCACCCTCCTCTTGTGGCCCTGGTCATTACCACCCTCCTCTTTCATCCCCGTACATTAACACCCTGCTCCTTTGGCCCCGGTCATTAGCACCCTGCTTTTTAAATTAACGCCTTCTCTCCCAGACCGAGTAATTAACCCTCTCTCAGCGGCCCCGTGTAGGGAATTGGCCGGGATGCCAGACGTGGACGGATTCCAGGTTGGGTGGGAGGAGGGGAGGGAGAGGGCTCAAACCCGAGTTCCCGGACATCATCAAAGCCCAGCGGAAGTAGGTGAGGATCCAGGATCACCGGCGACATCCAGGCCCGACCCCTGAGGGGGAAACTGGATCCTCCCCTGCCCTAGGGGAATGCCGAGCTGGAGGGGTTGCTGAGGCTCACTGCGGGCTCCCCTGGAGAAAGCACGGCTGTTGGAGAGAGGGAGAGGTGGGGAGGACGGGAGAAGAACAGGGGAGGAGGATGGAGAGATGGAGTGGAGAGGTGAAAAGATGGAGAGAAGCTGGAGAGAGAGGGAGTGAGATAATGGGAAAGGGAAAGATGGAGTGAGGATGGGATCTGGAGACAAAAGGATGGGAGAATAAGATTAAGTGAAGATAGAGGAATGAGGAGGAGGGAAGATAGTGTATGAATGGGAGAGGAACAACGTTATGAGAAAGGATAGAGTGATCGAGAAAATGAGAGAGAAATATATAGTGAGGTAGGATGAGAGGGTGGGAAAGGTGGAGGGAGGAAATGGGAACCTCATATCAGAGGACAGGGTCAGACTAAAGGACGCACATTTACCAAGGAGGTGAGAGAGGATTTGTTCCCTCCACACCTGGTCTGAGGGAAGGAGGGAGGGGGAGGGGAGAGAATGCACACTTCACAGAGACAGCACGGGGACAGGGATCGAACGGGGTCTTCAGAGAGCGACGGAGTGAGAGAACGAGAAATAGATGCAATGAAAGAGAGAAAATGGAATGAAAGATGGATGGGAGATCAAGGAGTGAAAGAGAATGGGATAGAGAAAGTGATAAAATGATAGGGAGGGATGCGGTGAAAGTATGTGAGGGAGAATGAGAGAGAGTGGGAAGGGTTGAGAGAACATTGGAGGAGAGAAGGGAAACGGGAGGAAAGGATGAAGGCAGACAGTGTGCAGATATACGTACTCTTCCCTATACAGGGATATGGTGCTATGGGGGGGGGGGGGAGAGGGAAGGACAGAATGAGCTTACAGGAAGGGAGAACAAATTAGGTACCTGAGAGAGTAGGGGTCCAATTTCTTTCTCCACCTCCTCATTATCACTCGATCCATCCCCCCCCCACTCCGTCAGGAAAGACACTGCAAATTCCCCCAGGTCCAGAAAGGGTCTTGTGCACTCCCCACCCCAGCCACCCACCCGAACGACCTGTACACACACTCCCTGACCTCCCGCCACCCACTGTTTCAGCCCTGCCCACTCTCCCCAGCAGAGGGCGCCAATGCTCAGCTCTCCACATTGACCCGCAATTACAGATGATATAAAAGGAACACCTCTCTCAGAACCTCGCGTTCGGACAGTTCCATGTTTATTGAGCACGCACAACAAGCAATAGCAATGCAAATCATCAGCTTCACACACAAATAATATTCAGGAATGTCAAAGATCCCTTGGATTTCAACCCTTCAAACCCTTGCAGACTGAGGACACATTAATCCGTCTCTGCACCCTGTTCTCCGACACCCTGTCCAAATCTCCCACTCTCCGTTTGTGGGAATCTGTGGTTCGAGATCGACTGAATTGCTCGATGTGAGAGATGGAAATGAGAGTGAATCAGAGAGAGAGAAACAGATGGAAATGAGAGTGTATCAGAGAGAGAAACAGATGGAAACGAGAGTGCATCGGAGAGAGAAACAGATGGAAATGAGAGTGTATCAGAGAGAGAGAAACAGATGGAAATGAGAGTGAATCAGAGAGAGAGAAACAGATGGAAATGAGAGTGTATCAGAGAGAGAGAAACAGATGGAAATGAGAGTGTATCAGAGAGAGAAACAGATGGAAATGAGAGTGAATCAGAGAGAGAGAAACAGATGGAAATGAGAGTGTATCAGAGAGAGAGAAACAGATGGAAATGAGAGTGTATCAGAGAGAGAAACAGATGGAAATGAGAGCGTATCAGAGAGAGAGAAACAGATGGAAATGAGAGTGTGTCAGAGAGAGAAACAGATGGAAATGAGAGTGTATCAGAGAGAGAAACAGATGGAAACGAGAGTGTATCGGAGAGAGAAACAGATGGAAATGAGAGTGTATCAGAGAGAGAGAAACAGATGGAAATGAGAGTGTATCAGAGAGAGAGAAACAGATGGAAATGAGAGTGTATCAGAGAGAGAAACAGATGGAAATGAGAGCGTATCAGAGAGAGAGAAACAGATGGAAATGAGAGTGTATCAGAGAGAGAAACAGATGGAAATGAGAGTGTATCGGAGAGAGAGACAGATGGAAATGAGAGTGTATCAGAGAGAGAAACAGATGGAAATGAGAGTTTATCAGAGAGAGAAACAGATGGAAATGTGAGTGTATCAGAGGGAGAGAAACAGATGGAAATGAGAGTGTATCAGAGAGAGAAACAGATGGAAATGAGAGTTTATCAGAGAGAGAAACAGATGGAAATGAGAGTGTATCAGAGAGAGAGAAACAGATGGAAATGAGAGTGTATCAGAAAGAGAAACAGATGGAAATGAGAGCGTATCAGAGAGAGAGAAACAGATGGAAATGAGAGTGTATCAGAGAGAGAAACAGATGGAAATGAGAGTGTATCAGAGAGAGAAACAGATGGAAATGAGAGTGTATCGGAGAGAGAGACAGATGGAAATGAGAGTGTATCAGAGAGAGAAACAGATGGAAATGAGAGTTTATCAGAGAGAGAAACAGATGGAAATGAGAGTGTATCAGAGAGAGAGAAACAGATGGAAATGAGAGTGTATCAGAAAGAGAAACAGATGGAAATGAGAGCGTATCAGAGAGAAACAGATGGAAATGAGAGTGTATCGGAGAGAGAGACAGATGGAAATGAGAGTGTATCAGAGAGAGAGAAACAGATGGAAATGAGAGTGTATCGGAGAGAGAGACAGATGGAAATGAGAGTGTATCAGAGAGAGTAACAGATGGAAATGAGAGTGTATCGGAGAGAGAAACAGATGGAAATGAGAGTGTATCAGAGAGAGCTAGATGGAGTAAAACTGTGTGTTATCTGGAGAGATGGGGAATGAGAGTGTCTGAGGGAGAGATGGAGATTGGGACGGTGTCAGACGGATGTGTCGGGGTGTCGTGCTGATTGGGAGGGTATGTGCAGGATTGTCCTGTGCCCTGCGAGTGTACACAGATGTCTGCAAAGGTGCACAGGATAGTTTCTTCAGAACCTCTGGAGATCAGGGATCTTCCTCACTACTTCCACAGACAATGATATCTTCACGGTTCTGTGTTTTTATCAAAAAGCGATTATTTCACACAAAATTTCAGTTCAATCAGTTACAGCAAATTATTGGTGATATATTAATGCAATGAAGCCCAGCATCAGTTAATTTTCCCATTTTGTTGCAAACCCAGATGTGTGTGTCACACTGACCCAGTCCTGTAGTGAGGGGAGTCGGTGTTTACAGACCGTACACTGTGGAAGGTGTGTGACGTCTCACACTGACCCAGTCCTGTAGTGAGGGGAGTCGGTGTTTACAGACTGTACACTGTGGAAGGTGTGTGACGTCTCACACTGACCCGGTCCTGTAGTGAGGGGTGTCGGTGTTTACAGTGACCGTACCCAGGGTGTTCTGTGATTAATCTCATCATTCGGGAGATCGGCTCCTCCTGAAACAGGCTGAGTCTGTGTGCTCACTCTCAGTTCTAGGCTTCTAGATTTGAGTGGCATCACTACTCAAGGGGATCGTACTTCATAATCCGATCAACACGTGGATGAAGACATGGTAAAGGAGCGAGGGCTTCAGATTTGTAGATAATTGGGTAGTTTTCCGGAGAAGGTGGGACCTGTTCCGGCGGGATGGTTTACATCTGAACTGGTGGGGCACCAATATTATTGCAAGTAAGTTTGCGAGAGAGGCTCCAGTGGATTTAAACTAGATACGAGGGGGGAAGGGAACCAGAGTGTAGGAACAGATGTGTGGGAAAAAGAAGAAAAAGAAGATAGTAAAGTTGTTTGCACCGTTAGAGATAAACAGAGAGGAAGAGATGGAGAATTTCCTAAATGTATTTATTTTAATGCTAGGAGCATTGTAAGAAAGGTGGATGAGCTTAGAGCATGGATTGTTACCTGGAAATGTAGTTATCAGTGAAACATTGTTGCAGGAGGGGTGTGATTGACAACTGAATATCCCTGGATTTCGTTGCTTCAGGTGTGATAGAATCCGAGGGACAAAAGGGGGAGGTGTTGCATTGCTTGTAAGAGAAAATATTACAGCAGTGGTCTGGCAGGAACGTCTAGGGAGACTATTTGGGTGGAATTGAGGAATGGGAAAGGTGTTGTAACACTTATAGGGGTGTATTATAGACCAGCTAATGGGGAGTGAGAATTGGAGGAGCAAATTTGTAAGGAGATAGCAGATATTTGTAGTAAGCACAGGGTTGTGACTGGAGGAGATTTAAATTTTCCACACATAGATTGGGAAGCCCATACTGTAAAAGGACTGGATGGTTTGGAGTTTGTAAAATATGTGCAAGATATTTTTTTGCAGCAATACATGGAGGCATCAACGAGAGAAGGGGTAGTGTTTGATCTCCTGTTAGGAAATGAGACAGGTCAGGTGACGGAGGTATGTGTTAGGGAGCACTTCAGGTCCAGTGATCACAATGTTATTAGTTTGAATATAATTATGGAGAAGGACAGGACTGGACCCAGGGTTGAGATTTTTAATTGGAGAAGGGCTAACTTTGACGAGATGTGAAAGGATTTAGAAGGAGTGGATTGGGACAATTTGGTTTATGGGAAGGATGTAATAGAGAAATGGAGGTCATTTAAAGGTGAAATTTTGAGGGTACAGACTCTTTATGTTCCTGTTAGGTTGAAAGGAAAGGTTAAAAGTTTGAGAGAGCCATGATTTTGAAGGGATATTGGAAACTTGGTTCGGAAAAAGCGAGATATCTAAAATAAATATAGGAAGCATGGAGTAAATGAGGTGCTGGAGGAAGATAACGAATGTAAAAATAATCTTAAGAAAGAAATTAGAAAAACTAAAAGATATGAAGTTGTTTTGGCAAGTAAGGTGAAAATAAATCCAAAGGGTTACTACAGTTATATTAATAGCAAAAGGATAGTAAGGGATAACATTGGTGCCTTAGAGAATCAGAGTGGACAGTTATGTGTGGAGCCGAAAGAGATGGGGAGATTTTAAACAATTTCTTTTCTTTGGTATTCACTAAAGAGAAGGATATTGAATTGTGTAAGGTAAGGAAAACAAGTTGGGAAGTTATGGAAACTATGACAATTAAAGATGAGGAAGTACTGGCACTTCTAAGGAATCTAAAAGTGGATAAATCTCCAGGTCCTGACAGGATATTCCCTAGGAACTTGAGGGAAGTTGGTGTAGAAATAGCAGGGACTCTGACAGAAATATTTCAAATGTAATTAGAAACGGGGATGGTGCCGGAGGATTGGCATATTGCTCATATGGTTCCATTGTTTAAAAAGGGTTCTAAGAGTAAACCTAGCAATTATAGGCCTGTCAGTTTGACATCAGTGGTGGGAAACTTAATGGAAAGTATTCTTAGAGATGGCATATATAATTATCTGGATAGACAGGGTCTGATTAGGAATAGTCTGCATGGATTTGTATGTGGAAGGTCATGTTTGACAAATCTTATTGAATTTTTTGAAGAGGTTACTAGGAAAGTTGATGAGGGTAAAGCAGTGGATGTTGTCTATATGGACTTCAGTAAGGCCTTTGACAAGGTTCCACATGGAAGGTTAGTTAGGAAGGTTCAATCATTAGGTATTAATATTGAAGTAGTAAAATTGATTCAACAGTGGCTGGATGGGAGATGCCAGAGAGTAGTGGTGGATAACTGTTTGTCAGGTTGGAGGCCGGTGACTAGTGGTGTGCCTCAGGGATCTGTATTGGGTCCAAGGTTGTTTGTCCTATACGTTAATGATCTGGATGATGGGGTGATAAATTGGATTAGTAACTATGCAGATGATACTAAGTTAGGTGACATTGTGAAAAAATGAAGTAGGGTTTCAAAGCTTGCAGAGAGATTTAGGCCAGTTAGAAGAGTGGGCTGAACGATGGCAGATGGAGTTTAATGCTGATTAATGCTGAGTTTAATGGTGCTACACTTTGGTAGGAATAATCCAAATAGGACATACATGGTAAATGGTAGGGCATTGAAGAATGCAATAGAACAGAGTGATCTAGGAATAATGGTGTATAGTTCCTTGAAGGTAGAATCTCATGTGGATAGGGTGGTGAAGAAAGCTTTTGGTATGCTGGCCTTTGTAAATCAGAGCATTGAGTATCGGAGTTGGGATGTAATGTTAAAATTGTACAAGGCATTGGTAAGGCCGAATTTGGAATATTGTGTACTGTTCTGGTCACTGAAATATAGGAAAGATATCAACAAAATAGAAAGAGTACAGAGAAGATTTACTAGAATGTTACCTGGGTTTCAGCACCTAGGTTACAGGGAAAGGCTGTACAAGTAAGGTCTTTATTCTTTGGAGCATAGAAGGTTGAGGGGGGTACTTGATAGTGGTATTTAAAATAATGAGGGGGATAGATCGAGTTGACGTGGATAGACTTACAGTGAGAGTAGGGGAGATTCAAATAAGAGGACACGAGTTGAGAGTTATGGAGCAAAAGTTTAGGGGCAACACGAGGGTAAACTTCTTTCCTCAGAGAGTGGTAGCTGTGTGGAATGAGATTCCAGTAAAAGTGGTAGAGGCAGGTTCGGTATTGTCATTTAAAGTAAAATTGGATAGGTATATGGACAGGAAAGGAATGGAGGGTTATGGGCTGAGTACGGGTCAGTAGGACTCGGTGAGAGTAAGCGTTCGTCACGGACTAGAAAGACTGAAATGGCCTGTTTCCGTACTGTAATTGTTATAGGGTTATACGGTTAAAAGCATGCAGGCTGCGTCACACTGGGGAATCAGCAGAGTGTAGCAACATCTTCTGGCTCTCCTAGGATTAACCCTTTGTGAGTCGTATACTTGTCGAAAGGCAGGCTGGAGTAAGGGAGAGGTTGTAAAGCATCAGGAAGATGGAACTGAGGACTCCTTCACTTGTTGACGGATCACTCCCTCACTCCTCCGGAGGCTCCGACGTGCACTGCACAAGCTCGATCTGAGGATCTGGATCATCGAACATCTCCCGAAGCTGCGGCCAGAGAGGAGGAAAGATGAATGATTGCCGAGGAAGGAGAAGTTGAAGGAGTGACGGGAGGAGAGGAGCATCGAGACAGGAGGCAGAGGTGTGACAGAGAGGGAGGGAGCTAAGAGGAAAGAGGAGGATGAGAGGAGAGAAAATTGAGAGGGTGATAGAGAAATGAGGGATTGGGAGGGAATGGGAGGAGGAGAGGGGAAAGGAAGGAGAGGATATTTGTCCCCATGTTCCGCCCTCCCTCCACCCCATCCCTTTCAGCTCACTCTCTCACCTTTTTTCGAATGGCTTCCCGCACTTCTTCCTCACTCATGTCTCCACTCGCTGTCACCTGCACGTCAATCCACCCGTCCTCCTCTCCTGAACAAAACAGCCCAGTGTCAACATGGTGTCACTGTCAGGTCAAGCGCTGCTTACAGGATGTGCTCCCTCATCTTTGTCACTTCGATCGTGCAATCTCATCTCCCCCACCCCAGCAGTTTGATTCCTCCCCACATCCTCATCAAATATCTATGTCAATATCCGTTTAGACAGGGACAGGGAGAGTGTGAGAAAAGGGCAGGGGTGGGGTCAGAGAGAGAGTGTGCACAGGTAGCGAAGAGAGGCAGAGAACGAGGGAGGGGCAGACAGTGAGGGGGGTGGAAAGTGGTAGTGAGAAAAGAAAAAGAAAGATGGATGAATCCAGAGTGAGAGACAGAGACATGGAATGTGGGATTTCCCAATTACCTGCATTGGACAGTTTTATGGACATTGGAAATGATGTCAGTTACATCCACATGTAAGATTAGAGCAGTACACGGTCATTGGTGCAGAAGATTAGAGCTCCTGGTATTGGGTGTAGTGTGTTAACGAGGAGTGAAGACTTATGATCACACGGAGAATGAACTCTTGGAGGAACACGTCATGGAAACTGGCAAGAAACCTCCCTCATTCATTTACCATCCCTCTGTATTCAGGCCATTCCAGATATCAGTCAGCTCCCACTCGCCCTCACCACCCCTCAGTCACCCTCTCCCTCCTCAATCACTCCGACCATCTCTCCTCACCCACACATCCCTCCCATCACATCCAATCATTTCCTTCCTCAGTGACATCAGGTCTCTCCATTCCCCCTCCACTCCTCAGTCACCCTCTCCCTCCTCAATCACTCCGACCATCTCTCCTCACCCACACATCCCTCCTATCACATCCAATCATTTCCTTCCTCAGTGACATCAGGTCTCTCTATTCAGAATCAGGTTTAATGTCACCGGCATAATCTCCTCCCACATAAACATACATTTACAAACCAGCAGTGCACAAAGAGAGGACAAAGTAATGGAAGTAGTGATCATGGGTTCATTGTCCATTCAGAAATCTGATGATGGAGGGAATAATCTGTTCCTGAAACGCTGATTGTGTGTCCTCAGGCTCCTGTTCCTCCTCCTTTGTGATCGCAATGTGAAGAGGGATTCCTGAGTGATGGGTGTCTTTAATGATGAATCCTATTCCGTCTCCCCATCACTTTCCTGTCATAACTCCCCCACATACCCTTTCTCCCGGTTACTCTGACCCTCTCCCTGGTCTCCACACTTACCCTCTCCAGCCATCTAATGGCCCTCGGTCCTTCGTCTCCCCGAAACCATTATTCACGTGCCCTGCACTGCAGGTCGAGCAGGTGAATGGGCCCAGGAGTGGGGGAGTGGGGGACTGGGGCAATGGGGGAGAGGGGGAGAGGGGAGTGGAGGAGTGGAAATGATCATATGTCTCCAACAGTCCCAAGACTTCGTACCTGAGGTATCCATTGGGGCGGAGGACGGTTTCTGTATACACCCTCCAGTAGTTGATCCTTTGGGCTGTTCCCCTGTGGAAGCCTCCTGGTCTGCAATGAAGGAATACCCAAAACAGGTCATCACAGTGGGACAGGAGTTCAGGGAATGGGAGACTGGGTCTGTGGTGAAACTGACACCATCCCTCTCCTTCCCAATCCTCTCCTCACTGCCCTCAGTTTGACACAGGAATGATTGTTTCACTTCCCTATATATAAATGCATGGTTGAATTACAATAAACTTCAACTTGAATCGGCTCATGAGAACATCCAGGTTACAAAGTTATGGAATGACACACTTTCACAAGACTTGGTACCTGAGACTGTATCTCGAGCTGGGTCTGAAGAAGTTTCCTGGGAAAAATCCTCAGTGGATGACCTTTCAGACTGTTTCCCTGTGTAAGTCCAGAAACCTAGAATAAAGGAAGGGAGAAGGAGGAGATGGAAAACACAGGAACAGATCATTAGACAAGACATGAGTCTGAGAGAATGGGGATGGGGTGTATGAAGAAACCAACAATATCCACGTCCCTATTCTGACTCTCCCTCCCAAACCACCATGACTCCAGGTCTCTCTCCTCAGCATGAATTTCTGCAACTGAACATGGCAATGAGGGTTCCCTTCAGTGAATCCCACCACCATTTCCCGAGCCTGCAGACTCTTATGGGCTAGTGGTCAAGCATGAATCATCTTCTCTCCTTCAGCCTCTCCAGTCCAACATCCACCCCTCTCTGCTCACTCATTCCACCTCACACTCTCCAACGCCAATCCTGACCCTATTCAACATGTCACAAAAACAATCTCTACATAAAGATACAACGTTACTTCAAACGTTCACCATTCTCCACTGCCGAGTCCAACAATGCACTCTCATGTCCCAACTCTTTAAAAACTCCCCAATATCACTAACCTCCATGGACGCACCAGGTATCCAGTCAGTTCCCACCCGGCCACTGGGGCCTTGGCCCTCTCAGTGTTTCCCACCACCCCCAACGCACAATGATCATTGTCCGATCCCTCATCCATCCCATCCTAACACTACCCTAGCTGAGTCCTCACGCTCTGGTCACCAACCCACCTCACCCGGCCCATGGACTAAACTCAGACCAAGGTCATTACTGCCCATGTTATAATCTTGCAATACCCTCCCTTGGAGTGATCCTGGATGATGCTGAAATTTGTCACAGGGAAGAGAGAGGAACCTCTCACTCCATCATTCACACCCCATCCCCTGCATCCAGCAGGTAAACTGATCACTGAGACACTGTATTTTACAGTGTGAGATTGAATCCATACAGACAGAAGAATTCACACCTGGGCTCGTGTCTCCTGCTGGGACAGAGGATGATTTCTGGGTGTGTTCTCCAGACACTGACCCATCGGTCTGTTTCCCTGTGGAACTACCTGTGTGTAGAATAGAGGAACAGAGAGAGTGAGAGAGTGGAGACACTGGAGCAATCATCATGAGTCAGAGGAACAGAGGAAGAGGTGCATGTAGAAACCAACATCACACAGGGTCTCTCCACTGTCTCTCCCAATTCCCTGTCACCCCTAATCATTCCCTTCAGTGGGAGTCCGGACGAAGTTCAGGGATCAACATGGGGATCAGGGTTTCCTTCAATGATCCCCACCACTGATTCCTGACCTGCACTGTCCAGCTGTGGGTCTGTACACTTCCAGTATCACTTCCTCTCCAGCCACCTCTCACTCCATCCACACAATTGCCCCTTCGTAGAGCCCAATTTCCCCTCCAATCTGTCATTCACTCCATCCAAACCTCCTTCCTATCGCCCTCTTACTTCACTCCCTCTCACCCTTCTCTGCATTCACTATCCTCACTCCCCTACAGACTACTCACCAGTTCCATCCACGATTCTCCACTCTCCCCTCTTCTCTCTGTCACAATCTCCCCTCCATTCTCTTCATTCCCCTCTCCTGCACTCCCCTCCCTCCTTTTCCTCCCCCACTGTCAGTCCTCCACTACTCCTTCAGCACTTACCTGCATACCCTTCACCCCACAGACCCTCTCTCAACCTCCATCATCTATAGCCCTTCTTCCCCCCCATTCTATTCTCTCCTGACCTACACTGTTCATCTTCTCCCTCCTCCCCATGCTGTCCCTTCCTTCCACTCTCCCACACTCACTTCCCCTCTCTCATCTCCTCTCCTACCCTGTCCCTAATCTCTTCTGCTCTCTCTCATCCCCTCCCCTCCACACTCTCTAATCCTCTGACCCCTCCTCCACTCATCTCCATCACACACAAACTAAACACCCAGATCTGTGGAGATGTGTATCAGACATCACAAGGACTTTAATGGGTTTCCGTTGTTCGTGTATTCCCCAGTCCGACACAGAGTGTTGAGCTACAGGGTCTAGTCTGTGCAACCTGCTATTCTGCCTATTCTCATTGACCCACACTTGGACCATAGTCCCCCATACTGTTCCCATCCTTGTACTTATCCAAACATCTCTTCATTGCTGCATTCAAACCCACATCCACCACTTCACTGACAGCTCATTCCACACTCTCAGTACCCTCTCAGTGAAGAGGTTGACCCTCAGGTTCCCCCTTAACTATTTCACCTTTCACCCTTAACCCATGACCTCTGTCATGTCAGTGGAAAAGCTTGTATTGACACTACCTGTACCCTCATCATTATATATACCTCCATCTAATCTCCCCTCATTCTCCTTCACTCCAAGGAATGAAGCCCAAACCTATTGAACCTTTCACTATAACCCAGGTCCTCAAGTCCCAGCAATATCCTTGTAAATTTTCCCCGAACTCTGTCAAATCTTATTGACGTCTTTCCTGCCAGCAGCTGACAATATTCCAAATCAGGCCCTGCCAATGCTTTATTCAACTTCACCATAACATCACGGCTCAGAACTTTGATTTATGAAGGCCAAACTGCCAAACGCTCTCTTCACGACCCGATCTATCTGTGATGCCACTTCCAATTATGAATCTCTATTCCCAGATTGAACAGGGAACATTGAACATTCCCCTCAGTGATCTTCTCCTCTGACACCAGATCTGGTGGTGGACAAACCCAGCCCAGGTTCTCAGTCATTGCTTCCTGGGTTCCCACTAGTACACTACGAATGTGAACCAGTCAGAGAACTGTGGTGTTGGGGAACACCACAGGGGAGATGGGAGGTAACAACACAGGAAGAAACTATCAACTGAAATCAAATGGGTTAAACCTCAAACCCCACACTGTCCCCCCCAACCCCCCAGGCCATTCACACCTCCCTTTTCAGTCAACCCTCTTCTTTAATCTCACACCCCATTCCTCTCTCATAACCATCCATCCTTCCTATCTGAGATACTGAAATCCCTCCCCTTAATTCTCCCGCACTCCACACACATGACCCTTGCCATCCACTCCATCTTTCTCCTGTTAGACACTCCATCCCTCCCTCTCCCAGACACCACCACACTGTCTCCTCAGTTCGTCTGCTACTCACCCAGTACATCCCACTTTCCTCTGTTACTCTCCCCAACAACTGGGGTCCACCATACCTTCACCTTCCCTCTCCATCCCGTCACAGTTCCTGCCTCCCCTCTCTCATTCCTCACCAGTTTCTTCCCTCTGATCTGTCAGTCTTCCTCGGACCTCTCAGAACATCCCTTTGACACTTACTCCATCACTCTCTGCTCAATCATCCCTCTCACTCTGTCTAAAAGCCACAGTGGCTCACTACCTCACCCACATCCATCAAACTCAAACCAGTCCTGACCCTATTCATCACCCCATGATACAACCTTTTCACAAAGACTCATCAAACCTCTATTATTCGCCAATGCCCCAGTCCCCCATCGCTCTGATGACCCAAGACTTCAAAAACTGCCCAATACCCTGATGCACCATAGTCCTGCCCAACCTCCATATAATCTCCAATATTCTGCAGGTGTCCAGTGTATTCCCACCCACCGTAAAGGCTGCGATTCTCCAGGTATCTCCTCCGATCCCAACATGATGACCAATCTCCAATCACTTGGCCATCCCATCCCGACTCAACCCATTTGATCAGCCCAGCATCTGCCAGTGAACCCGAGTCCCGTCGATCCCCATCCCATCCTCGCTGCCCTCTTTAAACAACGGAACAATGTGCGGTGAGCGATGAAACAAATATCTCCACAGTGTTTCCTTCAATAATCCCCACCACTGATTCCTGATCTGCACTGTCCAGCTGTGGACCTGTGAATCTTCAGCGTCACTTCATCTCCAGCCACCTCTTCGTGAACTCCCCCAACTCTATGGGACCCTCTCATACCTCATTCCCTCCTTGTCTGCCTTTCCCCTCCAATTAGCCCACCTTTCTACCCACTTCTCCATTCACTTGCCCCATTTCCATCCATCCAGTCACCATCCTCCCTCCACTACTCTATCTTACACATTCCCCTCCATTCCCTTGGTGCTCTCTCCTACCCTCTCTCCTACCTTCCCAACTATCCCTCCCTCCCTTCCAGTTACCAGTGGCTAATGACAAAGCAAATGCCTTCACCAAATGTGAGCTCTCTTGAACTTCGCAGAAATTTCACACAGACAGAAGGGAAGGAATAACTGAACACTCATTGGCAGCCCGTTACGGCGCACATCCAACAGCTGAATTGGTCTGTGAGAAGTTCGACATCACAGAGCGAGAGACTAAGGGACTCTGATGCACACAAGATCTAATACCTGAAGATGTCTGTCCGGTGGATGATCTATTGGGCTGATCCATTGTGGAAGCCTTCAGGTCTGGAACAAAGTAACAGTGACATGGGAGAGCGGCAGAGATTAAACAGGGACAATAATTCATAAAGATGAGAGATTCTGCAGATGCTGAAAATCCAGAGCAACACACACAAAATGCTGGAAGAACTCAGCAGGTCAGGCTGCATCTCTGGAGAGGAATAAACAGGGAATGTTTTGGGCTGAGGCCCTTCATCAGCACTGGAGAGGAAGGGAGAAGAAGCCAGAATAAAGAGGTGGGGAGGAATACAGCTGGCAGGTGCCAGGTGAAGCCAGGTGAGTGGGAAGGTGGGTGAGAGAGGGAGGAGATGATTTGAGAAGCTTGGAGGTGATACATAGAAGAAGTAAAGACCTGAAGGATGACAAATCCCACTGGAGAGGACAATGGACCATAGAATAAAGGAAGTGAAGAGGGTGTCCAGAGGGAGATGATGGGCAGGTGAGCAGAACAGAAGGGCTAAATAGTGAGCCAAAAAAAGGTGGAAGGAGAGGGAATTGGTAGGGGTATAAATTACTGGAAGTTCGAGAAATCGATGTTCATGCTGTCAGTTTGGACACGACCCAGACACAGTATGAGGTGTTGCCTCTCCAATCAAAGTTTGACCTCATCAGGTGAGTGCAGGAGTCCTTGGACAGACACGTGGGAAAGGGAATGGGGAGTTGAATTGAAATGGGTAGCCACTGGGACAACAATTTGAAAAGGAGGTCTCTGATCTGAAGATATACCAAAACCATCCAGTCCCTGTTCAGCAACTCCCCTCGTGAATGTCTGTGACCAGTCACTACTCTCAGTCAAAGCCCAGATGAATATTTGGGGCTGAAGAAGAGAAAGATTGTTCCCTTCAATGACCTCACCACACATACCTGCATTTGCAGACCCTGCTCGGGTGGTGGTCACACCCAGACCAAGGTCTCCCGTTACAGATCGCTGGGGTTCATGAGTTGTGTCTGACTGGGAATCTGTAATAAGAAGATATACAAAGGATGGGGAAAGTAGTAAACAAGTTTTAGGTTCAATCAGGAAGGAACACAATGGCAGGACCAGGAGGTTCAAGCCCAGGTCAAATCGATCCTCTGAAATACATACACTTCACTCTTCTTTGCTCTTTAATTCCTCTACCCTTGTCTCACAAATCCCTCTCCTCACATCTCCCTCTCTCAGCATTCACTCTGTCTGCATCACTCTCTTTTCAGTCTGTCCTTCCCTCCCTCTAGTTCGAGCGTCACTCTCACTGATCTCTCTGTCTGACTCTCCGCATACAGGCGTCACTCTATCTTTCCTCCCACACCAGCATGGATGTCTGCAAGGATCAAGTACTTCAGGTTCTACACAGCATACATTCTCTGATAATAAATGGAGCCATTTGAAACCTCCCTCTTGTGTCACTCTCAGTCTCTCCACCACTCTCTTTTCATTCCTCCCACCCCACACTCTCCAACCCCCAACAGAGCCTCATCCCTCACGACTCACCAAACCCAACCCAACAGACAGGAGAGAGGAACCACTGACTCCATCATTCACACCCCTACCCACAATGCACTGTACATCCAGTAGGTGAACTGGTCCATGGGAGTTTCAGCCTCACAGAGTGAGAGAGACTAAATGAACACAGACAGACATGAGACTTGGTACCTGCGGATGTGTCTCCCGCAGGGATAGAGGACAGTTCCTGGGTGTGCTCTCCAGTAGACAATCCTGTAGACTGATCCAGTGTTGAAGTCTCCAGGTCTGGAACAAAGTAACAGAGATATGGGAGAGTGGCAGAGATTAAACAGGGACAATAATTCATAAAGATGAGAGATTCTGCAGATGCTGAAAATCCAGAGCAACACACACAAAATGCTGGAAGAACTCAGCAGATCAGGCTGCATCTCTGGAGGGGAATAAACAGTGAATGTTTTGGGCTGAGACCATTCATCAGCACCAGAGAGGAAGGGGGAAGAAGCCAGAATAAAGAGGTGGGGAGGAGTATGGCTGGCAGGTGATAGGTGAAGCCAGGTGAGTGGGAAGGTGGGTGGATGAGGGAGGGGGTGATTTGAGAAGCTTGGAGGTGATACATAGAACAAGGGCTGAAGGAGGACTAATCCCATTGGAGAGGACAATGGACCATAGAGTAAAGGAAGTGAAGAGGGTGTCCAGAGGGAGATGATGGGCAGGTGAGCAGAACAGAAGGGCTAAATCGTGAGCCAAAAAGAGGTGGAAGGAGAGGGAATTGGTAGGGGTATAAATTACTGGAAGTTAGAGAAATCAATGTTCATGCTGTCAGTTTGGACACTACTCAGACACAGTATGAGGTGTTGCCTCTCCAATCAAAGTTTGACCTCATCAGGTGAGTGCAGGAGTCCTTGGACAGACATGTGGGAATGGGAAATTGAATTGAAATGGGTAGCCACTGGGACAACAATTTGGAAAGGAGGTCTCTGATCTGAAGAGATACCAAAACCATCCAGTCCCTGTTCAGCAACTCTCCCTCGTGAATGTCTGTGACCGGTCACTATTCTCAGTCAGAGCCCAGATGAATATTTGGGGCTGAAGAAGAGAAAGATTGTTCCCTTCAATGACCTCACCACACATACCTGCATTTGCAGACCCTGCTCGGGTGGTGGTCACACCCAGACCAAGGTCTCCCGTTACAGATCGCTGGGGTTCATGAGTTGTGTCTGACTGGGAATCTGTAATAAGAAGATATACAAAGGATGGGAAAGTAGTAAACAAGTTTTACATTCAATCAGGTAGGAACTCAATGGCAGGAACAGGAGGTTCAAGTCCAGGTCAAATCTGTCCTCTGAAATACACACACTTCACTCTTCTTTGCTCTTTAATTCCTCTACCCTTGTCTCACAAATCCCTCTCCTCACATCTCCCTCTCTCAGCATTCACTCTGTCTGCATCACTCTCTTTTCAGTCTGTCCTTCCCTCCCTCTAGTTGGAGCATCACTCTCACTGATCTCTCTGTCTGACTCTCCACACACAGTCATCACTCTCTCTTTCCTCCCACTTCAGCATGGATGTCTGCAAAGATCAAGTACTTCAGGTTCTACACAGCATACATTCTCTGATAATAAATAGAGCCATATGAAACCTCCCTCCTGTGTCACTCTCAGTCTCTCCACCCCTCTCTTTTCATTCCTTCCACCCCACTCTCTCCAACCCCCAACAGAACCTCATCCCTCACGACTCACCAAACCCAACCCAACAGACAGGACAGAGGATCCACTGACTCCATCAATCACTCCCCTACCCACAATGCACTGTACATCCAGTAGGTGAACTGGTCCATGGGAGGTTCAACCTCACACAGTGACAGAGACTGAATGAACACAGACGGACATGAGACTTGGTACCTGAGGATGCGTCTCCCGCTGGGATAGAGGTCGGATTCTGAGTCTCTTCTCTAGTAGATGATCGTTTAGACTGGTCCAATGTGGAAACCTTCATGTCTGGAACAAAGCAACACAGAGCTGAAACAACACAACAGGGACAATAATTCACAAAGACGAAAGATTCTGAAAATCCAGAGCAACACACACAAAATGCTGGAAGAACTCAGCAGGTCAGGCTGCATCTCTGGAGGGGAATAAACAGTGAATGCTTTCAGGTGAGAACCTTCATCAGCACTGGAAAGGAAGGGGGAAGAAGCCAGAATGAAGAGGTGGGGAGGAGTACAGCTGGCAGGTGACAGGTGAAACCAGGTAAGTGGGAAGGTGGGTGGGTGAGGGAGGGGTTGATTTGAGAAGCTGGGAGGTGTTATGTGGAAGAGGTAAAGGGCTGAAGGCGGAGCAATCGAATCGCAGTGAACAGAATAAGAGATGGAGGGGGGGGGGGGGACCAGAGGGAGGTGATGGGCAGCTGAGGAGAACAGAGGGGTTAAGAGGGGAGCCAGAGTAAAAATGGAATTAGAGAGAAGTGGTAGGGGAGAGAAATTACTGGAAGTTAGAGAAATCAATGTTCATGCTATTAGTTTGCAGGCTACCCAGATGGAATATGAGTTGTTGGCCCTCCAGTCTGAGTTTGGCCTCATCATGTCAGTAGAGGAGGCCTTGGATAGACAACTGGGAATGGGAAGTTGAATTGAAATAGGGATCTTTACCTGAGCTCACAGACCCAGCTGGTGTGGTGGTCAAACCCGGAACAGATTCACCTGTCATTGAGCCCTGTGGTTCCGGAGTTATGTCTGACTGGGTATCTGTACGTGAGCTTGAAGACCCTGCTGTGGTGGTGGTCAAACCCAGGCCAAGTTCTGCAGTCACAGATCCCTGGGGTTCCCGAGTTGTGTCTGACTGAGAATCTGCAATAAGAAGATATACAAAGGAAGAGTAAAGTAGTGAACAGGTCTTACGTTCGATAAGGAAGGATCTCAATGGCAGGAATGGGAGGCTCAAGTCCAGGTCAAATCTGACTACCTCTACCCTCGTCTCCCAGATCTCTCTCCTCACATCTCCCTCTCGGCATTCACTCTCTTGTCAGTCTCTCCTTCCCTCCCTCCAGTTGGAGTGTCACTCTCACTGATCTCTCTGTCTGACTCTCCTCACACAGTCATCACTCTCTCCTCACTCACCTCATTCCTCCCACTCCACCATCCCACGTCTCTCTCCATCCCACTGTCCAGTGTGTTTTCACCCATTTCCTTCTGTCCACATACTGAATTACTCAAATCCCACTCCGATCATTTCTATGTCTCATCAGTCACCGTGTAACTCCTCACAGTCATTCCTCCCTCCTCTCTGTGACCATCCTCCCCTCTCAACTACAATGGGAGAAGGAACATCAGGACTTCACTGTGGCAGATGTATGGATGGAAATCTCTGTGGTCGATCTCTCTCTCTATCTCTCCCCCTCTCCCTTTCCCTGTCTCTCTCAACACTGCGGGAGTTTTCTGCTGATTCTCGAGTCGGAGAATCTCAGAATAAAAAGTGATGCAGCAGACTGTAAGATCATCACAGTGAAAATACAAATAATAATAATAATAATAATAATAATAATAATAAATAAGCAATAAACATTGTGAACAGGAGATGAAGAGTTCTTGAGAGTGAGTCCATAGGTTGTGGGAACAGTTTGAGTGGTGAGTGAAGTTTTACCCCTCTGGTTCAGCAGCCTAATTTCTAAGGGGTAATAACTGTTTCTGAACCTGGTGGTGTGTGTCCTGAGGCTCCTGTACCTTCTTCCTGATGGCAACAATGCAAAGAGAACATCGAACATAGAAATCTACAGCACATTACAGGCCCTTCTCTACAGTAACCGTGGTGTACAAAGGCTGATGTAAACAGCCTCTAGAAACTGTCTGGAATTTCCCTACTACATAGCCCTCTATGTTTCTAGCTCTAAGTACCTACCTAAGAGCCTCTTAAAAGACCCTATTGTATCTGCCTCTATCTGCATTCCACGCACCCACCACTCTCTACGTGAAAAACTTAGCCCTGGCATCCCCCTTGTACCTACTTCCAAGCACCTTAAAACTATGCCCCCTCGTGTTAGCCATTTCAGAACTGGGAAAAGCCTCTGGCTAGTCACAGGATCAATGCCTCTCATCATCCTATACCCCTCTACCAGGTCACACCTCATCCTCCATTGCTCCAAGAAGAAAAGGCCAAGTTCACTCAACCTATTCCATAAGGCATGCTCCCCAATCTAGGTAATATTCTTGTAAATCTCCTCTGCACTCTCTCTATAGTATCCCCATTCCTTCCCGTAGCGAGGTGACCAAAAGTGAACACTGGACTCCAATTGGGGTCTGACCAAGGTCTTGTATAGCTGTAACAACACTGTCAAATTGTGCAGCGGCTTTGAGTGTCCTATGGACATGGACCCCAAGATCTCTCAGATGTTCCACGCTGCCACTAGTCTTACCATTAATATTATAATGTCTTCAAATTTGACCAACTGAAGTGACGCACCTCACACTTATCTGAGTTGAACTCCATCTGCCACTTCTCAGAGCAGTCCTGCATCCTATCAATGTCTCGCTGTAACCTCTGACAATGCTCCAGACTATCCACAACATCCCCAACTTCTGTGTCATCAGCAAACTTACTAACCCCCCCCCCCAACTTCCTCATCCAGGTCATTTATAAAAATCATAAAGAGGAGGGGTCCCAGAACAGATCCCTGCAGAACACCACTGGTCACTGACCTCCATGCAGAATACAAACCATCTACAACCACCCTTTGCCTTCTGTGGGCAAGCTGATTCTGGATCCACAAAGCAAGATCTACTTGGATCCCATGTCTCATTACTTTCTGAATGAGCCTAGCATTATCAAATGCCTTACTAAAATCCATATACACTGCACCCACTGCTCTACCTTCATCAATGTGTTTTGTTACATCCTCAAATAATTCAATCAGTTTCGTAAGGCATGACCTGCCCATGACAAAGCCATGCTGACTATCCCGAATCAGATTATGTTTCTCCACATGCTCATAAATCCTGCCTCTCAGGATCTTCTCCAACAACTTGCCCATCACAGAAGTCAGACTCACTGGTCAATAATTTCCTGGATTATCTCTACTCCCTTTCTTGAACAACAGAACAGTATTTGCAACCTTCCAATCCTCTGGTACTTCACCTGTCCCCATTGATGATGCTAAGATGATCACCAGAAGCTCTGCACTCTCTTCCCTCACTTCCCTCTGTAACCTGGGGTATATCTCATCTGATCCCAGCGACTTACCTAAATTAATATTTTTCAAATGTTCCAGCACAGCCTCTTTCTTAATGTCTATATACTCAAGCATTTCAGTCCACTGTAAGTCATTCCCACAAATGCCAAGGTCCTTTTCAGTAATGACCGCTGAAGTAAAGAATTCATTAAGTACCTCCGCTACCTACTCTGGCTCCATGCACATTTCCACTATCGCTCCTGACTGGTCCTATTCTCCCACGGCTCATCCTCTTGCACTTCACATTCTTGTAGAATGCCTTGGGGATCTCCTGAATCCTGCTCACCAAGGCCTTCTCATGGCCCCTTCTAGCTCTCCTAATTTCAACCCTGAGCTCCTTCCTGGCACCCTGTAATTTTTTAGAGCTCTAACAGTACCTAGTTTCTTGAACCTTTCTCTTAACGCTTTTCTTTTCTCTTATCTAGATTTTCTACATTCTTTGTCCAGCATGGTTCCTTTACCCTACCATCCTTTCTGTGCTTCAATGGTACAAACCTTGCAGAACACCATGCAAATGTTCCCTGAACATTTGCCATATTTCTGCCATGCTTTTTCCTGAGAACACCTGCTCCCAATTTATGTTCCCAAGTTCCTGCCTAATAGCATATTCTCCCCACCACCACCACCACAATTAAATATTTTCCCAAATTGTCTGCTCCTATCCCTCTCCAGCGCCATGGTGAAGGAGATAGAGTTGTAATCACTATCTCCAAAATGCTCTCCCACCGAGAGACCTGACAGCTGACCAGGTTCATTTCCTGATACCAGATCAACCACAACCTCTCCCACAGTTGGCTTATCTGCATCAGGAAACCTTCCTGAACACACCTAACAAACTCCACCCCATCCAAACCCCTTGCTCTAAGGAGATGCCAGTCAATGTAAGGAAAGTTAAAATCACCCATCACAACACCCCTCTTATTATTGCCCCATTCCAGAATCTGCCTCCCTATCTGCTCCTCGATGTCTACTGGGGGGGGGGGGGGGAGGTTCTGTAAAAAAAAAACAGCAGAGTTATTGCCCTTTCCTGTTTCTGACTTCCAGCCACAATGACTCCATGACTTCCTCCTTTTCTGCAAACATGATACTATCCCTGAATAGTTGTGCCACTCCCCCACCTCGTTTGCCTCTCTACCTGTCCTTTTTCACACATCTAAAGCCCGGCACACTCAGCAGCCATTCCTGCCCCTGAGACATCCGAGACTGTAATGGCCACAAAATCATAGTTCCATGTATTGATCCACGCTCTAAGTTCATCCGCCTTGTTTATGATACTCCTTGCATTAAAACAGACACATCTCAAACCATCTGGCTGAGTGCTTCGGCTCTATCGTCTGCCTATCCTGCCTCATAATTCCCAACAATCTGTCACTACTTGTGCACCAACCATCCCATCCTCTGCCTCTTCACTAGTTCAAACCCTCCCCAATAGCATTAGCAAACCTCCCTCCCAGGATATTGTTTCCCCTCCAGTTTAGGTGCAACCAATCCCACTTGTGCAGGTCACCCCTTCCCCAGAAAAGGTTCCAAAGATCCAAGAACTCGAAACCCTGCCTCCTACACCACCTCCTCAGCCATCTGCACTATCTTCCTGTTCTGACCTTCACGAGCTCGTGGCAACAGGAGTAATCCGGAGATTACCACCGTGGAGGTCCTGCTTTTCAGCCTCCTTCCTAACTCCCTAAACTTACTGTGCATGATCTCTATCCCTCTCCTGTCTCATTGGTACCAACATGTACCACGACCTCCAGCTGCTCACCCTCCCCTTCCAGAATATTCTGCAATCGCTCAGAGACATCCTGGATCCCAGCACCCAGGAAGCAACACACTATCCTGGCGTCTCTTTTCCTGCCGCAGAATCTCCTGTCTGTCCCCCTAACTATCGAGTCCACTGTGACTATTGCTCTGCCTGACTTCACCCTCTCCTTCTGAAGTTCAGAGCTGACCACAGTGCTGTTGATCTGGCTGCTGCTGCCTTGCCCAGATAGGTCACCCCCCTCAGCAGTATCCTACCTGTTGCTGAGAGGAATGGCCACAGGGGCACTCTACACTGACTTCCTTCTCCCTTTACCTCTCTCGGTGTTCACCCATCTGCTCCCCGAATTCTGCACTCTGGGTCTAACACCTGTTCACAAGTCATATCTATCAATTGTTCCGCCTGCTGGATATTCCTAAGTTCATCCATCTCCAGCTCCAGCTCCTTTATGGGGTCTTTCAGGAGCTGGAATTGGCTGCACCTCCCGCAGGTGCAGTCATCAGGGAGACTATCCGGTTCCAGGAATTCCCACCTCCTACAGGGGGACCATAGAGAGGAGCTATAGGCAGGTAGTTACTCCAGGGCCTCGGGAGACAGAGAAGTGGGTAACAGTCGGGAGAGGGAAGGGCAAGAGGCAGATGCTAGAGAGTACCCCTGTGGTGGTCCCCCTTAAGAATAAGTACTCCTGTTTGAGTACTGCTGGAGGAGATGGCCTACCTGGAGGAGGCAACAGTGGTCACGCCTCTGGGGCAGAGTCTGGCTCTGTGGCTCAGAAGGGTAGGGAAAGGAAGAGGATGGCAGCAGTGATAGGGGACTCTATAGTTAGGGGGTCACACAGGCGATTCTGTGCATGCAGAAAAGAAAAGCGGATGGTAGTTTGCCTCCTAGGTGCCAGGATCCGGGATGTTTCTGATTGCGTCCACTATATCTTTAAGTGGGAAGGAGAACAGCCAGAGGTTGTGGTCCATATTGGTACCAACAATACAGGCAGGAAACGGGAGAAGGTCCTGAAAACAGACTACAGGGAGTTAGGAAGGAAGTTGAGAAGCCGGACCTCAAAGGTAGTAATCTCGGGATTACTGCCTGTGCCATGTGACAGTGAGTATAGGAATAGAATGAGGTGGAGGATAAATGCGAGGCTGAGAGTTTGGAGCAGGGGGAAAGGATTCAGATTTCTGGATCATTGGGACCTCTTTTGGGGTAGGTGTGACCTGTACAAAAAGGACGGGTTGCACTTGAATCTGACGGGGACAAATATCCTGGCAGGTGAGTTTGCAAAGGCTATGCGGGGGAGAGATAAAATAGAATTGCCGGGGTGTGGGAACCAAACTGAAGTGACGGAGGAAAGGGAGGTTGGGTCACAAATAGAGAAAGTTTGGAGACAGTGCGAAAGGGAGGATTGGCAGGTGATAGAGAAGGGACGCGCTCAGACCGATGGTTTGAGATGTGTCTATTTTAATATGAGGAGTATTATGAATAAAGTGGATGAGCTTAGAGCATGGATCGGTACTTGGAGATATGATGTTGTGGCCATTACAGAGACTTGGATGGTGCAGGGGTAGGAATGGCTACTTCAAGTGCCAGGCTTTAGATGTTTCCGAAAGGACAGGGAGGGAAGAAAAAGAGGTGGGAGCGTGGCACTGCTGATCAGAGATAGTGTCACGGCTGCAGAAAGGGAGGAAGTCATGGAGGAATCATCTATGGAGTCTCTGTGGGTGGAAGTTAGGGACAGGAAGGGGTCAATTGCTCTACTGGGTGCTTTTTATAGACCATCTAATAGTAACAGGGACATCGAGGAGCAGATACAGAGACAGGTTGTTGTGGTGGGAGATTTCAATTTCCCAAATATTGATTGGCATCTCCCTGGAGTGAGTGGTTTAGATGGGATAGAGTTTGCTATCTGTTTTCAGGCAGGTTTCTTTTATACAATATGTAGATAAGCCTACAAGAGTACTTCATCTGATATTGGGAAATGATCCTGATCAGGTGTCAGGTCTCTCACTGGGGAAGCATTTTGGAGATAGTTATCACAATTCTATCTCCTTTACCATAGCACTGGAGAGGGATAAGAACAAACAAGTTAGGAAAGTGTTTAACTGGAGTACAGGGAAATATGAGGCTATTCGGAAGGACTTGGAAGCATAAATTGGGAACAGATGTTCTCAGGGAAATATACAGCAGAAATATGGCAAACATTCAGGGGATATTTGCGTGGAATTCTGCAGAGGTACATTCCAATGAGACAGGGAAAGGATGGTAGGGTACAGGAACCGTGGTGTACAAAGGCTGATGTAAATCTAGTCAAAAAGAAGAGCTAATGAAGCGTTCAAAAAACTAGGTAATGATGGAGATCTAGAAGATCATAAGGCTAGCAGGGAGGAGTTTAAGAATGAAATTAGGAGAGCCAGAAGGGGCCATGAGAAGGTCTTGGCCAATAGGAATAAGGAAAACCTCAAGGCATTCTACAAGTATGTGAAGACCAAGAGGATAAGACATGAGAGAATAGGACAAATCAAGTGTGACAGTGGCAAAGTGTGTATGGAACCGGAGATGGCAGGGTATTAATGAATACTTAGCTGCAGTATTCACTATGGAAGAGGATCTTGGTGACTGTAGGGATGATTTGCAGTGGACTGAAAAGCTTGAGCATGTAGATATTAAGGACGAGGATGTGCTGAAGGCTTTGGAAAGCATTAAGTTGGTTAAGTCACTGGGACCAGACAGGATGTACCCGAGGCTACTGTGGGAAACAAAGGAGGAGATTGCTGAGCCTCTGGCAATGATCTTTGCATCATCAATGAGAACAGGAGAGGTTCCAGAAGATGGGAGGGTTGCGGATGTTGCTCCCTTATTCAAGAAAGGGAGAAGCAATAGCCCAGGAAATTATAGAACAGTGAGTCTTACTTCAGTGGTTGGTTATTTGATAGAGAAGATCCTGAGAGGCAGGATTTATGAACATTTGGAGAGGCATTATATGATTATGAATAGTCAGCATGGCTTTGTCAAAGGCAGGTGGTGCCTTACGAGTCGATTGAACTTTATGAAGATGTGACTAAACACATTGATGAAGGTAGAGTTGTAGATGTAGAGTATATGGATTTTAGCAAGGCATTTGATAAGGTACCCCATGCTAGGCTTACGGAACTCAACTCCATTGCCAACAGATTTATCTATTTCTGCACTTCTTGGCTCTGTACTCCCTAGTAGTTTGTCTAGACTAATTGTTAATCCTCTTGTTAGATACACTTTGCGAATATGGGCTCAGTTTAGGAAATTTTATGGTTTCTATGGTTTTTCCTTTTCTAGTCCTATCTTACATAATCACCTTTTTTTTACCTACTTTGTATGATTCAACATTCCATAATTGGTATAGGAAGGGCATTTGACATTTTGAAGATCTTTTTATCGATAATCGCTTCGCATCATTTCAACAGCTCTCTGCTAAGTTCAATCTGCCAAATGCCCATTTTTTTAGATATCTCCAAATTAGACACTTTATTAATCCTTTAATTCCTAACTTCCCTGAAATGCCTGAGAAAAATGTTATGGATTTCTTTCTTTCTATTAATCCACTGGGTAAAGGTTTATTATCATTTATTCGTGATAAATTAGCATTCTTACAGCGTGCCCCTGTGGATAAAATTAGAATGGCTTGGGAGCATGATTTAAACATCTCTTTATCTGATGAGATTTGGGACTCGATTCTCAAATCGGTTAATTGAACCTCTCTCTGTGCTCGCCATTGCCTTTTACAGTTTCAGATTGTTCATAGAGTCCATATGTCCAAATCTGAATTATCTCGATTTTACCCTAATATTAGTCCTCTTTGTG
The DNA here is from genome assembly GCF_048418815.1 of Hemitrygon akajei. Classification (NCBI taxonomy): domain Eukaryota; kingdom Metazoa; phylum Chordata; class Chondrichthyes; order Myliobatiformes; family Dasyatidae; genus Hemitrygon; species Hemitrygon akajei. Next base: position 1,741,083 of record NW_027331958.1, on the reverse strand, counting down.
ATAGATACAAAAGGGGCGAGGCCTCTCTTATTTATATATACTGGTCCTGTCCTAGCTTAGAGAAATTTTGGAAAGATGTCTTCATAACTTCATCCTATATTCTGAATCACCATTTAGAACCTAACCCTTTAATTGCTCTGTTTGGTTTTTTGGGTGAGACAGTAATACGTTTGAGTTTGACTAAGTGTCAAATATTATCTTTTGCTTCTCTCCTGGCTAGACGTTTAATCCTCCTTAGATGGAGAGATGTTGCCCCGCCCACGCATGCTCAATGGCTTAATGATATTATGTCCTGCTTAGACCTTGAAAAAATTAATTATTCAGTTCTTAATTCGGATATAAATTTCCATAAGGTCTGGGGACTTTTACTGAGTACTTTCATAACCTTCCTCTTAATTAAGGTTTTTTTTTCGGTCCCTTGCTTTCAGCTCTTTTTTTTTGGTAGTAGGCATTATTATCTTCTGTTTTCAAGTGTATTTACAGTTTTGGGGGTTTGAATGTCCTGATTTATATTCTCTATATTGTGTTGTGGTTGGTCTGGAGTTTATTTTGTTGTGGGGCTTGGGGAGGATACTAACTTTACATGACTTCAATTTGGGTGCTTTTTCAATTATCTTTTTTGTATTTTATTATTATTGTATGTTTATTTTTGCACTATTAATTTTCTTCATTTTGGTTTGGGGTTTTTTCTTATCTGTAGTGTTGTAGAAAATGCATAAAAAAAACAATTTAAAAAAAAAGGCTTACTGAGAACGTAAGGAGGCATGGGATCCAAGTGGACATTGCTATGTGGATCCAGAACTACTTTGCTAACAGAAGGCAAAGAGTGGTTGTAGACGGATCACATTCTGCATTGAGGCCGGTGACCAGTGGTGTGCCTCTGGGATCTGTTCTGGGACCCTTACTCTTTGTGATTTTTATAAATGTCCTAGATGGGGAAGTGGAGGGATGGGTTAGTAAATTTGCTGATGCCACAAAGGGTGGAGGTGTTGTGGATAGGGTGGAGGACTGTCAGAGGTTACAGCGGGACATGATGCCAAACTGGGCTGAGAAGTGGCAGATAGAGTTCAACCCAGATAAGTGTGAAGTTGTTCATTTCGGTAGGTAAAATATGATGGCAGAATATGTTATTAATGGTAAGACTCTTGACAGTGTGGAGGATTAGAGGGATCTTGGGGTCCGAGTCTGCAGGATGCTCAAATCAGCTGCGCGGGTTGACTCTGTGGTTAAGAAGGCATATGGGGTATTGGCTTCATCAATCGTGGAATTGAATTTACAAGCCGAGAGGTAATGTTGCAGCTATATAGGACCGTGCTCAGACCCCATTTAGAGTACTGTGCTCAATTCTGGTCACCTCACTACAGGAAGGATGTGGAAGCCATAGAAAGGGTGCAGAGGAGATTTACAAAGATGTTGCCTGGATTGGGGAGCAGGCCTTATGAGAATAGGTTGAGTGAACTCGGCCTTTTCTCCTTGGAGTGACGGAGGATGAGAGGTGACCTGATAGAGGTGTATAAGATGATGAGAGGCATTGGTCGTGTGGATAGTCAGAGGCTTTTTCCCAGGGCTGAAATGACTAGCACGAGAGGGCATAGTTTTAAGGTGCTTGGAAGTAGGTACAAAGGAGATGTCATGGGTAAGTTTTTTACGCAGAGAGTGGTGAGTGCGTGGAAAGGGCTGCCGGCAACGGTGGTGGAGGCGGATACGATAGGATATTTTAAGAGACTCCTGGATAGGTACATGGAGCTTAGAAAAATAGAGGCTATGGGTAATCCTAGGTAGTTCTAAGGTAAGGACATGTTCGGCACAGCTTTGTAGGCAAAGGGCCTGTATTGTGCTGCAGGTTTTCTATATTTCTATCTTTCTATTCCACTATCATATCTGCCACCCTGCCTGCACTGTACGATGGGTAACAAAGACCAGATCTTTTAACCTGTTTCTTTGGCCTCAGCCTCTTCTTATCAAAGCCTGACAACTCCTACCCTCATCACCGACCTACTTCCCAACAATGGCCGCCCCGTTTGCCCCTTCTGTACTTTTATTTAATTTGCAGTGCTCTGCTCCCTACGCTGATCAGACCTCTGGAATGTTCGAACGCCTGTCTCCTCCTTCATCGCTACGGGTTGGGATGAAATTCTGGCACTGACCATGGGGATCAGCGTTCCCTTAGATGATCCCACCACCAATTCCTGAGCTGTGGACCATCCTGCATCCATTGTTTCTCCCCCCACAACCCCCACAACTGTCTACAGCTCCCTCTCAGCACCCCTCCTCTCTCCAGTCTCCATCTTGTATCCCAGACCTCTCTCCCATCCCGACCTACAATCTCCCTCTGTTGTCCTCATTTTCCTCCCTCCTCCTCACTCCCCTTTCTCTGTCCATCACTCTCCCTCCTCTCCACTTTCCCACTTCCCTCCACCCCAGACATTCTCCTCTCACCCCTCCATTCTCCTCAATGTCCACCCCCCTCACTTGCGATGTTCAGCCTGGGGGCGGGGGGATACAGGGACTCAAGTCACCTCATTTTACCTCATGTCAGAGGTAAAGTTCTTTACATGGAGAGTGGTGGGTGTGTGGAACACGCTACAAAGGGTGGTGGTATAGACAGATACATTCGGGATTCTGTCTGTACCTCCTCCCCTTGCAGGGTGTTTCACACACCCACCACTCTCTGTGTAAAGAACAATTTCTGACATCCACCCTATACTTTGCTCCAGTCATTTGAAAATTACACCCCCTGGTATTAGCCACTTCCTCCCTGGGGAAAAGTTTGGCTGTCCACTTGATCTATGCCTCTTACCATCTTGTCCACCTCCATCAATCACCTCTCATCCTCCTTAACTCGAAAGAAAAAGCCCGCACTCACTCGACCTCTCTTCACAAGACCTGCTCTCTAATCCAGATATTGTCCTGGGAAATCTATTCTGCACTCTCTCTGAAGCTTCCACATCCTTCCTACAATGAGGTGACCTGTCACCCTCTCACACAAAATGAGCATGTGAAGATCATAAAGGGAAGAGAGGAGGGGACATTGAAAAGGGAGGGGTAAGAAGGGAATGACTTCCCCCCCACACCTCTAATCACCTCGCTTCATCCCACACACCGGACATTAAACCTATTCCCCACCTCCGGTCTCCCTCCACTTTCCTTTCCCCTGATGTCTCCTCCCCACCCTTCTTCCTCTCCCCTTCGTCTTCCCTCCACCCCAGTCTTTCCACTCCTACCCCTCCACTCGCCTTCACTCTTCCCCATTCCCTTCCTCCCCACCGTGGCCTTTACAATGTTTCCCTGCTCCCCATGTGTGTCAGGGCAGACTGGGTTGGGTGGTTCTGCTCACCTCATTATGGGAAGGATGTGGAAGCTTTCGAGAGTGTGCTCAGGCTTTTATCACTGGAGTGAAGGAGGATGAGAGGGGACTTGATAAAGGTGTAAAGGATGGGAAGAGGAATGGATCGAATGGACAGTCAGCTATTTATTTCCCAGGATGGATGTGGCTAATACCAGGGGCCATAATTTTCAAAGCTAATGTTTCTTCTTTATATTTTTTACACACAGAGAGTGGTGGGCGCATGGACGTCCTGCCAGGGGTGGTGGTAGATTCAGATATATTTGGGGTTTTTAAGAAACACTGAGATAAATATTGACATTATCCACACTGGTTCAGGAGCCTGATGGTTTGAAGGGTAGTGTGGGAGCTAAGGCTCCTGTACTTCCTTCCCGATGGCAGCAGTGAGAAGACAGCATGGACTGGATGGTGGGGTCCTTGATGATGGATGCTGCTTGTAGATGTGTTTAATGGTGGGGAGGGCTTTTCCTGTGATGGACTGGGCTGCATCCACTACTGTTCTGATCTTGGTCATTGGTGTTTCCATACCAGGCTGTCATGCAACCAGTCAGAAATAGTCTCCACCACACATCTATAGAAGTTGGTCAAAGCTTTAGGTGACAGACTGAATCTGTGCAAACTTCTCAGAAAGTAGAGGAGCTGCCATGCCTTCTTTGTAATGACACTTACATACTGGTCCCAGGACAGATCCTCTTATCGTACAAGATGTCTGTTCAAGAGTCTGATGACAGAGGGGGTAGAAGCTGTCCTTGAGTCTGGTGGTAGGTGCTTTCAGACTTTTGTATCTACTGCCCGATGGGAGGGGGAGATGACAGAATGTCCAGGGTGGGGTATTTGATTACGCTGGCTGCTTTACTGAGGCAGCAAGAAGGGTAAACAATGTCTGTCTCTACTTCTTGCCATAGTAATTCTAATATTCTAATAATAATCAGTTTATAATAATAAATTATAACTGAAGACACAGCAGATTTCTATAGGTGCACTGTGGAGAGCATTGTAACTGGTTGCATCATTGTCTGATATGGAGATACCAAAGCACAAGATTGAAAAAAGGTACTGAGGGTTGTAAACTCAACCAGCTCCACCATGGTCACTGGCCTCCCCACCATCGAGGACATCTTCAAAAGCGCTGGTCTCCTCCACATCCCTCTCCCTAAACTCCAACCTGATGACTAACTTCCCACTCTGTCCCCAATACCATCTCTACAAACTTATAAAAACAACTAAACCTGAGGCATGATGTTGATGGAGAGCTCAGCCAGGCACCATCTTGACCATCTATAGTACAACACTCCCCAGACACCATCTTGACCATCGATTGTACAACACTCCCAGACACCATCTTGACCATCGATTGTACAACAGTCCCCAGACACCATCTTGACCATCGATTGTACAACACTCCCTAGACACCATCTTGACCATCTATTGTACAACATTCCCCAGACACCATCTTGACCATCGATTGTACAACACTCCCCAGACACCATCTTGACCATCTATTGTACAAAACTCCCCAGACACCATCTTGACCATCTATTGTACAACAGTCCCCAGACACCATCTTGACCATCGATTGTACAACACGCCCCAGACACCATCTTGACCATCGATTGTACAACACTCCCAGACACCATCTTGACCATCGATTGTACAACACTCCCCAGACACCATCTTCACCATCTATTGTACAACACTCCCCGGACAACATCTTGACCATCTACTGTACAACACTCTCCAGACACCATCTTGACCATCGATTGTACAACACTCCCCAGACACCATCTTGACTATCGATTGTACAACACTCCCTAGACACCATCTTGACCATCTATTGTACAACACTCCCCAGACACCATCTTGACCATCTATTGTACAGCACTCCCCAGACACCATCTTGACCATCTATTGTACAACACACCCCAGACAACATCTTGACCGTCGATTGTACAACACTCCTCAGACACCATCTTGACCATCGATTGTACAACACCGTTCAGACATCACCTTGACCATCGATTGTACAGCGCTCAACAGACACCATCTTGACCATCGATTGTACAACACTCCCTAGACACCATCTTGACCATCTATTGTACAACATTCCCCAGACACCATCTTGACCATCTACTGTACAACACTCCCCAGACACCATCTTGACCATCGATTGTACAACACTCCCAGACACCATCTTGACCATCGATTGTACAACAGTCCCCAGACACCATCTTGACCATCGATTGTACAACACTCCCCAGACACCATCTTGACCATCTATTGTACAACACACCCCAGACAACATCTTGACCATCGATTGTACAACACTCCCAGACACCATCTTGACCATCGATTGTACAACAGTCCCCAGACACCATCTTGAGCATCGATTGTACAACACTCCCTAGACACCATCTTGACCATCTATTGTACAACATTCCCCAGACACCATCTTGACCATCTATTGTACAACACTCCCCAGACACCATCTTGACCATCGATTGTACAACACTCCCCAGATACCATCTTGACCATCGATTGTACAACACTCCCAGACACCATTTTGACCATCGATTGTACAACACTCCCCAGACACCATCTTGACCATCGATTGAACAACACTCCCCAGACACCATCTTGACCATCTATTGTACAACACTCCCCAGACACCATCTTGACCATCGATTGTACAACACTCCCCAGACACCATCTTGACCATCTTTTGTACAGCACTCCCCAGACACCATCTTGACCATCGATTGAACAACACTCCCCAGACACCATCTTGATCATCTATTGTACAACACTCCCCAGACACCATCTTGACCATCTATTGTACAACACTCCCCAGACACCATCTTGACCATCTATTGTACAACATTCCCCAGACACCAACTTGACCATCTATTGTACAACACTCCCAGACACCATCTTGACCATCGATTGTACAACAGTCCCCAGACACCATCTTGACCATCGATTGTACAACACTCCTTAGACACCATCTTGACCATCTATTGTACAACATACCCCAGACACCATCTTGACCATCTATTGTACAACACTCCCCAGACACCATCATGACCATCTATTGTACAACACACCCCAGACAACATCTTGACCATCGATTGTACAACACTCCCAGACACCATCTTGACCATCGATTGTACAACAGTCCCCAGACACCATCTTGACCATCGATTGTACAACACTCCCTAGACACCATCTTGACCATCTATTGTACAACATTCCCCAGACACCATCTTGACCATCGATTGTACAACACTCCCCAGACACCATCTTGACCATCGATTGAACAACACTCCCCAGACACCATCTTGACCATCTATTGTACAACACTCCCCAGACACCATCTTGACCATCGATTGTACAACACTCCCCAGACACCATCTTGACCATCTATTGTACAACAGTCCCCAGACACCATCTTGACCATCGATTGTACAACACTCCCCAGACACCATCTTGACCATCAATTGTACAACACTCCCAGACACCATCTTGACCATCGATTGTACAACACTCCCCAGACACCATCTTGACCATCGATTGAACAACACTCCCCAGACACCATCTTGACCATCTATTGTACAACACTCCCCAGACACCATCTTGACCATCGATTGTACAACACTCCCCAGACACCATCTTGACCATCTATTGTACAACAGTCCCCAGACACCATCTTGACCATCGATTGTACAACACTCCCCAGACACCATCTTGACCATCGATTGTACAACACTCCCCAGACACCATCTTCACCATCTATTGTACAACACTCCCCGGACAACATCTTGACCATCTACTGTACAACACTCTCCTGACACCATCTTGACCATCGATTGTACAACACTCCCCAGACACCATCTTGACTATCGATTGTACAACACTCCCCAGACACCATCTTGACTATCGATTGTACAACACTCCCTAGACACCATCTTGACCATCTATTGTACAACACTCCCCAGACACCATCTTGACCATCTATTGTACAACACTCCCCAGACACCATCTTGACCATCTATTGTACAACACACCCCAGACAACATCTTGACCATCGATTGTACAACACTCCTCAGACACCATCTTGACCATCAATTGTACAACACCGTTCAGACATCACCTTGACCATAGATTGTACAGCGCTCAACAGACACCATCTTGACCATCGATTGTACAACACTCCCTAGACACCATCTTGACCATCTATTGTACAACATTCCCCAGACACCATCTTGACCATCTACTGTACAGCACTCCCCAGACACCATCTTGACCATCTATTGTACAACACTCCCCAGACACCATCTTGACCATCGATTGTACAACACTCCCAGACACCATCTGGACCATCGATTGTACAACAGTCCCCAGACACCATCTTGACCATCGATTGTACAACACTCCCTAGACACCATCTTGACCATCTATTGTACAACATTCCCCAGACACCATCTTGACCATCTATTGTACAACACTCCCCAGACACCATCTTGACCATCTATTGTACAACACACCCCAGACAACATCTTGACCATCGATTGTACAACCCTCCAGACACCATCTTGACCATCGATTGTACAACAATCCCCAGACACCATCTTGAGCATCGATTGTACAACACTCCCTAGACACCATCTTGACCATCTATTGTACAACATTCCTCAGACACCATCTTGACCATCTATTGTACAACACTCCCCAGACACCATCTTGACCATCGATTGTACAACACTCCCCAGATACCATCTTGACCATCGATTGTACAACACTCCCAGACACCATCTTGACCATCGATTGTACAACACTCCCCAGACACCATCTTGACCATCGATTGAACAACACTCCCCAGACACCATCTTGACCATCTATTGTACAACACTCCCCAGACACCATCTTGACCATCGATTGTACAACACTCCCCAGACACCATCTTGACCATCTTTTGTAAAACACTCTCCAGACACCATCTTGACCATCTATTGTACAACACTCCCCAGACACCATCTTGAACATCTATTTTACAACACTCCCCAGACACCATCTTGACCATCTATTGTACAACAGTCCCCAGACACCATCTTGACCATCGATTGTACAACACTCCCCAGACACCATCTTGACCATCGATTGTACAACACTCCCAGACACCATCTTGACCATCGATTGTACAACACTCCCCAGACACCATCAATCACTGTCATGGGGCTGCTGGGCTGATTTACTCGTTCCTACACCATATCTTCTGAATAATTGTCTATTGGTGTTCCAACCATTACAATTCTAACAGAAACATCTCACAGGTTAATTTTTCGTGAGGGAACAAAGGATGTTTCATTATAACAGATACAAAGTAACATTTCATAAATGTAAATTGGTCAGTGGATGTAAATAATCTGGAATTGGTTGGGAGGTGGTGGGTGGAGAGATTCCATCAACATTACTGAAGATTTATTCTGGGCCCCACACAGTGACACAATCATGAAGAAGGCACACCAGAAGCTATATCTCATTAGGAGATTGAGGAGATTTGCCTTGTTACCAAAGACTCCAGCAAATTTCTACAGATGTACCGTGGAGAGGATTCTGACGGGTCGTATCACTGTCTGGTGTGGAGGGGCCACTGCACAGGATCGGAAAAAGCTGCTGAGGGTTGTAAACTCAGCCAGCTCCATCATGGGCTCTATCTTCCCCATCATCGAGGACATTTTCAAAAGGAGATGCATCAAAGATTAAAGTTCAGATTAAATTTATTATCGATGCACTTGTTTATTACTCTAACAAACACGAGAAAATCGGCAGATGCCAGACATCCAAAGCAACACACACAAAATGCTGGAGGAATTTAGCAGGTCAGGCAGCATCTGTGGAAAAGAGTAAACTCCCAATGATTCAGACCAAGACACTTCTTCAGGACTGAGAGGGAAGGGGGAAGATGCCTGAATTAAAAGGTGGGGGTAGGGGAGAGAGGTTGGCTGGAAGGTGATAGGTGAAGCCAGGTGGGTGGAAAAGGTCAAGGGCTGGAGAAGAAAGTATCTGATAGGAGACCAGAGTGGACAATACGAGGAAGGAGAGGAAGAGGTGAACCAGGGGTAAGTAACAGTTGGGTGAGAAGAAATAAAAGGTCAGAGTGGAGAATAGAGGAAGTAGGAGGAGGAGGGGGGAGTTTTGTTCAGCAGAAGGAGAAATCGATATTCATACCAGCAGGTTAGATTGTACAGAAAGAATATAATGTGTTGCTCCTTGACCTTGAGGGTGGCCACATCTTGGCACAAGAGGAGACCATGGATCAACATGTCGGAACGGGAATGGGAATAGTCATTAAAATATTTGGCCATCAGGAAATCCCGCTCATGTTGGATAGTGTGGAGGTGCTCGAGAAGCTGTTCCCCCAGCTTACGACAGATCTCACCATTGTAGAGGAGGCCACACCGGGAACACTGGACACAACAGACAGCAGATTCACGGTTGATGTGTTGCCTCATCTGTTTGGGGCCCTGAATGGAGGAGAGGGAGGAGGTGTCGGGGCAGGGGTAAGTGCTGGGAGGGAGATTAGTGGGGAGGGATGAATGGACAAGGCAATTGTTGAAGAAGCGACCACTGTGAAAAGCAAAGGGGTGGTGGGGGTGCGGGGGGGAAGGTAAAGATATGTTTCGTGGTCTGATCTCTTTGGATATGGCTGAAGTTTCAGAGCATAATTTGTTGGAGAGGGAGGCTGATGGGTGGTAGATGAGGACAAGAACAACTCGATCACTATTATGATGGTGGGAAGGTAGAGTGAGTGCAGATGTACATGAAATGGAGGAGTTGTGGGTAAGGGAGGGGAAACTCTGTTCTTTAAATGAGGACATCTCTGATGTCTTGGAATGGAAAACCACAACCTGTGAAGAGATGTTGCAGAGGTGTGGAGGTGCATCTTGGGTCAAGATGAGGCCACCCTCAACGTGGAGGAGCAACACCTTATATGGGTAGCCTCCTACCTATTCGTATGAATATCGATGTCTCTTACAGTAAGCAACATTTATTCCCCCACCCATCACCAGCGTCCAAATCTGTCCACTGAAATACACACACTCCCTTATCTTTGCTCTGTAATACCTCTAACCTTCACTCTCAAATCCCTCTCCTCACATCTCCCTCTCGGCATTCACTCTGTCTGCATCACTCTCTTTTCAGCCTCTCCTTCCCTCCCTCTAGTTGGAGTGTCACTCTCACTGATCTCTCTGCCCAACTTTCCTTACACAGTCATCACTCTCTCTTCACTCACCTCATTCCTCCCACTCCAGCATCCCACCTCTCTCTCCATCCCTCTCCCCTGTGTGTTTTCACTCATTTCCTTCTGTCCACGTAGTGAATTACTCAATTCCCACGGCAGTCATTTCTATGCCTCATCAGTCACCGTGTAACTCTTCACAGTCATTCCTTCCTTCTTCTCTGTGACCATCCTCCCCTCTCACCTCCATCACTCCTCCCCTCCCTCCAGTAACACTCAGTCACTCCACACCTCTCCACTCATTCCTCCCAGCCGACTCTCTCCAACCCCCAACAAAGCCTCATCCCTCACGACTCACCAAACCCAACCCAACAGACAGGAGAGAGGAACCACTGACTCCATCATTCACACTCCTACCCACAATGCACTGTACATCCAGTAGGTGAACTGGTCCATGGGAGGTTCAACCCCACAGAGTGACAGAGACTGAATGAACACAGACCGACATGAGACTTGGTACCTGAGGATGTGTCTCCCGCTGGGACAGAGGACAGTTCCTGTCTGTGCTCTCCAGTAGACAATCCTGTAGACCGATCCAGTGTTGAAGTCTCCAGGTCTGGAACAAAGTAACACAGACCCGGGAGATTGGCAGACCTTAAACATCACAACAGGGACAAGCAGTTGTACAGACGAGCGTTTCTCCGGATGCTAGGAATTCAGAACAATGCACAGAAAATGCTGAAGGTCCATCAGCATCTCTGGAGGAGAATAAACAGTTGAAGTTTTGGGGCAAGTTACTTCTTCAGGACTGGAAAGGAAGGGGGCAGAAGCCCGAATAAGAAGGTGGAGAGTGTACAAGCTGGTAGGTGATAGGTGAAGCCAGGCAGTGAGAAGATGTCTGGGAACGTGAGCAGGATGATGCGAGAAGCTGGGAGGTGATATGTGGAAAAGTTAAAGAGATGAAGCAGGTGAAATCCAACGAGACAGGACAGTGGACAACGGATTAAATAGATGGAGGAGGGGGACCAGAGGAAGGAGATGGGCAGATGAGGAGAGGGGAAGGGCGAAGAGGAGAGCTAGAATGGGAGTGGAAAAAGAGGGAAGTGGGAGGGAGAAGAATTTACAGGATGTAAGAGAAATCGATATTCATGCCATCAGGTTGGTGGTGACCCTGACAGACTATGAGGTGTTGCTCTTCAAACCTGGGGGTGATCTCATCAAGTTAGAGGAGGCCGTAGACAGTCATATCAGAAGGGAATGGTAAGTAGAATTAAATTGGGTAGCCACCGGAACAAGAATTTAACAAAGAGGTCTCTAATCTGAAAAGAAACCAAAACCATCTAGTCACCATTCACCACCTCTCCCTCCCAAAGTTTCTGTGAGTGGACACGTCTCTCAGACAAAGTCCAGATGAATATCGAGGACCAAAAGAGGGAAAGATCGTTCTATTCATTGACCCTCACAAACCCCATCATGAATACCTGAGCTCAGAGACCCTGCTGGGCTGCTGGTCAAACCCAGACCAGGCTCTCCTGTCGTTGTTTCCTGGGCTTCCCAAGTTGTGTCTGACTGGGAATCTGTACCTGAGCTCACAGACCCTGCTGGGCTGGTGGTCAAACCCAGACCAGGCTCTCCTGTCGTTGTTTCCTGGGCTTCCCGAGTTATGTCCAACAGAGGTTCTGCAAAAAGATACAAAGGAAGGGTAAAGTAGTAAACAAGTTTTACATTCAGTCAGGAAGGAACTCAAATGGCAGGAACAGGAGGCTCAATTCCAGGTCAAATCTGTCCTCTGAAATACACACACTCCCCTCTCCTTTGGTCTTTAATATCTCTACCCTTGTCTCTCAAATCCCTCTCCTCACATCTCCCACATTGCACCTCCCTCTCCACCCCTCTCACCCATTTTCTGCTGTCCACGTACTGAATTACTCATGACTAGAATCAACTCGTGCCAGAGCGAGGACCTGGACCCACTGTGATTTGCCTATCACAATAGCTCTACAAATCAAATCAAATTAAGCTTAATTATCATTCAAACCATACATGGATACAGCCGAACGAGACCGCATTCCTCTGGGGACAAGGGACAAAACATTCAAAATAGCAAGCAAACATTCAAAAACATTGAGTAACAGAGTTCAGAATATCGAGCAAAGAAGCATCTTCACTTGAAAAGGAAATCATACAGAGTCCACGACCCTGAGAGACAATGTCCAGCAGTCGATGGTACTGACTCCCGGCAGTGTACAGACACACGCAATCCAGCCTGTCAGTCCACCGCTCAAACACGATAGGGCAGAGAGGGGTGGAGTGACTGAGTGACACAGGAGGGAGGGGAGGAGTGATGGAGGTGGGAGGGGAGGATGGTCACAGAGAGGAAGTGAGGATTGACTGTGAGGAGTTACACGGTGACTGATGAGACACAGAAACGACAGGAGAGGGATTTGAGTAATTCAGTACATGGACAGAAGGAAATGGGTGAAAACACACTGGAGAGAGGGATGGGGAGAGAGGCGGGATGCTGGAGTGAGAGGAATGAGGCGAGTGAAGAGAGAGTGATGATTGTGTGAGGTGAGTTGGGCAGAGAGATCAGTGAGAGTGACACTCCAAATGGAGGGAGGAAAGGAGAGACTGAAAAGAGAGTGATGCAGACAGAGTGAATGCCGAGAGAGCGGGATGTGAGGAGAGGGATTTGAGAGACAAGGGTGGAGGATTGGAGGAGGGGGAACAGAGGGAGATGATGGACAGATGAGGTGAAGAGAAGAACCAAGATGGGAGCCGGAGTGGGGATGCAGATCGAGAGAAGTGGTAGGGGGTAGAAATTACCGGAAATTATAAAAATCAATGTTTATGTCATCAGGATGGAGGCTACCCAGAAGGAATGTGAGGTATTGCCCCTCCATCCTGATTCTGGCCTCATCAGGTGAGTGCAGGAGCCCTTGGACAGACACGTGGGAATGGGAATGGGAAGTTGAATTGAAATGGGTAGCCACTGGGACAAAAATTTGGAAAGGAGTTCTCTGATCTGAAGAGATACCAAAACCATCCAGTCCCTGTTCAGCAACTCTCCCTGGTGAATGTCTGTGACCGGTCACTACTCTCAGTCAAAGCCCAGGTGAATATTTGGGGCTGAAGGAAAGAAAGATTGTTCCCTTCAATGATCCCCACCACAGTTACCCGAGCTCGCAGACCCTGCTGGGGGGGTGGTCAAACCCAAATCAGGCTCTCCAGTCACTGATATCCGGATTTCCTGAGTTGTGTCCGACTGGGAATCTGTACCGGAGCTCGCAGACCCTGCTGGGGTGGGGGTCAAACCCAGACTCGGCTCACTTGTCTCTGATCCCCTCTAATTTCCTGTTTAATACCTCCAACCCTTGTCGGCCAAACCCATCTTGTCACGTGTCCCTCTCTCTGTCTGAATCACTCTCCGGTCAGTCACTCCTTCCTTCCCTCAGTTGGAGTGTCCCCTTCACTAATCTCTCTCCGTCTCCCCTTCCCCTCTGCATCTCCCCGTCTCCCCCTCTCCTCGGACCCTCACCATCTCCCCCTCCCCTCAGACCCTCACCATCTCCCCCTCCCCTCAGACCCTCACCATCTCCCTCTCCCCTCAGACCCTCACCATCTCCCACTCCCCTCAGACCCTCACCATCTCCCCCTCCCCTCTGCCTCTCCCTCTCCCCACCTCCCTCTTTCTCTCTCCCCGTCTCCCCCTCCACTCTGCCTCTCCCTCTTTCTCTCTCCCCGTCTCCCCCTCCCCTCTGCCTCTCCCTCTTTCTCTCTCCCCGTCTCCCCTTCCCCTCTGCCTCTCTCCCCCTCCCCTCTGCCTCTCCCTCTTTCTCTCTCCCCGTCTCCCATTCCCCTCTGCCTCTCCCTTTCTCTCTCCCCGTCTCCCATTCCCCTCTGCCTCTCCATCTTTCTCTCTACCCGTCTCCCCCTCCCCTCTGCCTCTCCCTCTTTCTCTCTCCCCATCTCCCCCTCCCCTCTGCCTCTCCCTCTTTCTCTCTCCCCGTCTCCCCCTCCCCTCTGCCTCTCCCTCTCCCCTCTCTCCCCCTCCCCTCTGCCTCTCCCTCTCCCCTCTGCCTCTCCCTCTTTCTCTCTCCCCGTCTCCCATTCCCCTCTGCCTCTCCATCTTTCTCTCTCCCCGTCTCCCCCTCCCCTCTGCCTCTCCCTCTTTCTCTCTCCCCGTCTCCCATTCCCCTCTGCCTCTCCATCTTTCTCTCTCCCCGTCTCCCCCTCCCCTCTGCCTCTCCCTCTTTCTCTCTCCCCGTCTCCCCCTCCCCTCTGCCTCTCCCTCTTTCTCTCTCCCCGTCTCCCATTCCCCTCTGCCTCTCCCTCTTTCTCTCTCCCCGTCTCCCCCTCCCCTCTGCCTCTCCCCCTCCCCTCTGCCCATCTCCCTCTTTCCCTCTGCCCCTCCCCCTCTACCCCACACCTCGGGCGCTCCCTGTGGTGGAGATCTGACGTGTAAGACCGTGATTGGAGAGAGTTCTGAGCATGCGCAGAAATCTGAGAAAGATCGAGAAACATCGAGAAGCATGGCGCTGTGAGACTCGCCTCACTGCACCCTCTCCCCTCACTCCCTCCATTTCCTGTCAGCCTCACTCCACCCTCTCCCCTCACTCCCTCCATTTCATGTCAGCCTCACTCCACCCTCTCCCCTCACTCCACCCTCTCCCCTCACTCCCTCCATTTCCTGTTAGAGTCACTCCACCCTCCCCTCACTCTCACCCCTCACTCCCTCCATTTCCTGTCAGCCTCACTCCACCCTCCCCTCACTCTCCCCTCACTCCCTCCATTTCCTGTCAGCCTCACTCCACCCTCACCTCACTCCCTCCATTTCCTGTCAGCCTCACTCCCCCCTCCCCTCACTCCCTCCATTTCCTGTCAGCCTCACTCCACCCTCTCCCCTCACTCCCTCCATTTCCTGTCAGCCTCACTCCACCCTCTCCCCTCACTCCCTCCATTTCCTGTCAGCCTCACTCCACCCTCTCCCCTCACTCCCTCCATTTCATGTCAGCCTCACTCCCCCCTCACTCCCTCCATTTCCTGTCAGCCTCACTCCACCCTCTCCCCTCACTCCCTCCATTTCCTGTCAGCCTCACTCCACCCTCTCCCCTCACTCCCTCCATTTCCTGTCAGCCTCACTCCACCCTCTCCCCTCAATCCTTCCATTTCCTGTCAGCCTCACTCCCCTCTCACTCCCTCCATTTCCTGTCAGCCTCACTCCACCCTCTCCCCTCACTCCCTCCATTTACTGTCAGCCTCACTCCACCCTCTCCCCTCACTCCCTCCATTTCCTGTCAGCCTCACTCCACCCTCTCCCCTCACTCCATTTCCTGTCAGCCTCACTCCCTCCATTTCCTGTCAGCCTCACTCCCTCCCTCCCCTCACTCTCACCCCTGCTCCCTCCATTTCCTGTCAGCTTCACTCCACCCTCTCCCCTCACTCCATTTCATGTCAGCCTCACTCCACCCTCTCCCCTCACTCCCTCCATTTCCTGTCAGCCTCACTCCCCCCTAACTCCCTCCATATCCTGTCAGCCTCACTCCCTCCCTTTCCACACTCTCACCCCTGCTCCCTCCATTTCCTGTCAGCTTCACTCCACCCTCTCCCCTCACTCCCTCCATTTCCTGTCAGCTTCACTCCACCCTCTCCCCTCACTCCACCCTCTCACCTCACTCCCTCCATTTCATGTCAGCCTCACTCCACCCTCTCCCCTCACTCCCTCCATTTCCTGTCAGCCTCACTCCACCCTAT
Source organism: Hemitrygon akajei (assembly GCF_048418815.1). Taxonomy (NCBI): domain Eukaryota; kingdom Metazoa; phylum Chordata; class Chondrichthyes; order Myliobatiformes; family Dasyatidae; genus Hemitrygon; species Hemitrygon akajei. The sequence goes on along the minus strand of NW_027331958.1, from coordinate 1,724,746 downwards.
CCCCTCACTCCCTCCATTTCATGTCAGCCTCACTCCACCCTCTCCCCTCACTCCACCCTCTCACCTCACTCCCTCCATTTCATGTCAGCCTCACTCCACCCTCTCCCCTCACTCCCTCCATTTCCTGTCAGCCTCACTCCACCCTCTCCCCTCACTCCCTCCATTTCATGTCAGCCTCACTCCACCTTCTCCCCTCACTCCATTTCATGTCAGCCTCACTCCACCCTCTCCCCTCACTCCCTCCATTTCCTGTCAGACTCACTTCACCCTCACTCCCTCCATTTCCTGTCAGCCTCACTCCACCCTCTCCCCTCACTCCCTCCATTTCCTGTCAGCCTCACTCCACCCTTTCCCCTCACTCCCTCCATTTCATGTCAGCCTCACTCCACCCTTTCCCCTCACTCCCTCCATTTCCTGTCAGACTCACTCCACCCTCACTCCTCACTCCCTCCATTTCATGTCAGCCTCACTCCACCCTCTCCCCTCACTCCCTCCATTTCATGTCAGCCTCACTCCACCCTCTCCCCTCACTCCCTCCATTTCCTGTCAGCCTCACTCCACCCTCTCCCCTCACTCCCTCCATTTCATGTCAGCCTCACTCCACCCTCTCCCCTCACTCCCTCCATTTCATGTCAGCCTCACTCCCCCCTCACCCCTAACTCCCTCCATTCCCTGTCAGACTCAATCCACCCTCACTCCCTCCATTTCTTGTCAGCCTCACTCCACCCTCTCCCCTCACTCCCTCCATTTCCTGTCAGCCTCACTCCACCCTCTCCCCTCACTCCCTCCATTTCCTGTCAGCCTCACTCCACCCTCTCCCCCACTCCATTTCCTGTCAGCCTCACTCCCTCCATTTCCTGTCAGCCTCACTCCCTCCCTCCCCTCACTCTCACCCCTGCTCCCTCCATTTCCTGTCAGCCTCACTCCACCCTCTCCCCTCACTCCCTCCATTTCCTGTCAGCCTCACTCCACCCTCTCCCCCACTCCATTTCCTGTCAGCCTCACTCCCTCCATTTCCTGTCAGCCTCACTCCCTCCCTACCCTCACTCTCACCCCTGCTCCCTCCATTTCCTGTCAGCTTCACTCCACCCTCTCCCCTCACTCCATTTCATGTCAGCCTCACTCCACCCTCTCCCCTCACTCCCTCCATTTCCTGTCAGCCTCACTCCCCCCTAACTCCCTCCATATCCTGTCAGCCTCACACCCTCCCTCTCCACACTCTCACCCCTGCTCCCTCCATTTCCTGTCAGCTTCACTCCACCCTCTCCCCTCACTCCCTCCATTTCCTGTCAGCCTCACTCCACCCTCTCCCCTCACTCCCTCCATTTCCTGTCAGCCTCACTCCACCCTCTCCCCACTCCCTCCATTTCATGTCAGCCTCACTCCACCCTCTCCCCTCACTCCACCCTCTCACCTCACTCCCTCCATTTCATGTCAGCCTCACTCCACCCTCTCCCCTCACTCCATTTCCTGTCAGCCTCACTCCACCCTCTCCCCTCACTCCCTCCATTTCATGTCAGCCTCACTCCACCCTCTCCCCTCACTCCACCCTCTCACTTCACTCCCTCCATTTCATGTCAGCCTCGCTCCACCCTCTCCCCTCACTCCCTCCATTTCCTGTCAGCCTCACTCCACCCTCTCCCCTCACTCCCTCCATTTCCTGTCAGCCTCACTCCACCCTCTCCCCTCACTCCCTCCATTTCATGTCAGCCTCACTCCACCCTCTCCCCTCACTCCCACCATTTCATGTCAGCCTCACTCCACCCTCTCCCCTCACTCCCTCCATTTCCTGTCAGACTCACTCCACCCTCACTCCCTCCATTTCCTGTCAGCCTCACTCCACCCTCCCCCCCTCACTCCCTCCATTTCCTGTCAGCCTCACTCCACCCTCTCCCCTCACTCCCTCCATTTCATGTCAGCCTCACTCCACCCTTTCCCCTCACTCCCTCCATTTCCTGTCAGACTCACTCCACCCTCACTCCTCACTCCCTCCATTTCATGTCAGCCACACTCCACCCTCTCCCCTCACTCCCTCCATTTCCTGTCAGCCTCACTCCACCCTCTCCCCTCACTCCCTCCATTTCATGTCAGCCTCACTCCACCCTCTCCCCTCACTCCCTCCATTTCATGTCAGCCTCACTCCACCCTCTCCCCTCACTCCCTCCATTTCATGTCAGCCTCACTCCACCCTCTCCCCTCACTCCCTCCATTTCATGTCAGCCTCACTCCACCCTCTCCCCTCACTCCCTCCATTTCCTGTCAGACTCACTCCACCCTCTCCCCTCACTCCCTCCATTTCATGTCAGCCTCACTCCACCCTCTCCCCTCACTCCCTCCATTTCATGTCAGCCTCACTCCACCCTCTCCCCTCACTCCCTCCATTTCCTGTCAGCCTCACTCCACCCTCTCCCCTCACTCCCTCCATTTCCTGTCAGACTCACTCCACCCTCACTCCCTCCATTTCCTGTCAGCCTCACTCCCCCTCTCCCCTCACTCCCTCCATTTCATGTCAGACTCACTCCACCCTCACTCCCTCCATTTCCTGTCACTCACACCACCCTCACTCCCCCCATTTCCTGTCAGCCTCACTCCACCCTCAACCCTCACTCCCTCCATTTCCTGTCAGACTCACCCACCCTCTCCCCTCACTCCCTCCATTTCCTGTCAGCCTCCCTCCCCTCACTCCCTCCATTTCCTGTCAGCCTCACCCTCCCACCTCTCACTCTCCCCTCACTCCCTCCATTTCATGTCAGCCTCACTCCACCTTCTCCCCTCACTCCATTTCATGTCAGCCTCACTCCACCCTCTCCCCTCACTCCCTCCAGTTCCTTTCAGACTCACTTCACCCTCACTCCCTCCATTTCCTGTCAGCCTCACTCCACCCTCTCCCCTCACTCCCTCCATTTCCTGTCAGCCTCACTCCACCCTTTCCCCTCACTCCCTCCATTTCATGTCAGCCTCTCTCCACCCTTTCCCCTCACTCCCTCCATTTCCTGTCAGACTCACTCCACCCTCACTCCTCACTCCCTCCATTTCATGTCAGCCTCACTCCACCCTCTCCCCTCACTCCCTCCATTTCATGCCAGCCTCACTCCACCCTCTCCCCTCACTCCCTCCATTTCCTGTCAGCCTCACTCCACCCTCTCCCCTCACTCCCTCCATTTCATGTCAGCCTCACTCCACCCTCTCCCCTCACTCCCTCCATTTCATGTCAGCCTCACTCCCCCCTCACCCCTAACTCCCTCCATTTCCTGTCAGACTCACTCCACCCTCACTCCCTCCATTTCTTGTCAGCCTCACTCCACCCTCTCCCCTCACTCCCTCCATTTCCTGTCAGCCTCACTCCACCCTCTCCCCCACTCCATTTCCTGTCAGCCTCACTCCCTCCATTTCCTGTCAGCCTCACTCCCTCCCTCCCCTCACTCTCACCCCTGCTCCCTCCATTTCCTGTCAGCTTCACTCCACCCTCTCCCCTCACTCCATTTCATGTCAGCCTCACTCCACCCTCTCCCCTCACTCCCTCCATTTCCTGTCAGCCTCACTCCCCCCTAACTCCCTCCATATCCTGTCAGCCTCACACCCTCCCTCTCCACACTCTCACCCCTGCTCCCTCCATTTCCTGTCAGCTTCACTCCACCCTCTCCCCTCACTCCCTCCATTTCCTGTCAGCCTCACTCCACCCTCTCCCCTCACTCCCTCCATTTCCTGTCAGCCTCACTCCACCCTCTCCCCACTCCCTCCATTTCATGTCAGCCTCACTCCACCCTCTCCCCTCACTCCACCCTCTCACCTCACTCCCTCCATTTCATGTCAGCCTCACTCCACCCTCTCCCCTCACTCCATTTCCTGTCAGCCTCACTCCACCCTCTCCCCTCACTCCCTCCATTTCATGTCAGCCTCACTCCACCCTCTCCCCTCACTCCACCCTCTCACTTCACTCCCTCCATTTCATGTCAGCCTCGCTCCACCCTCTCCCCTCACTCCCTCCATTTCCTGTCAGCCTCACTCCACCCTCTCCCCTCACTCCCTCCATTTCCTGTCAGCCTCACTCCACCCTCTCCCCTCACTCCCTCCATTTCATGTCAGCCTCACTCCACCCTCTCCCCTCACTCCCTCCATTTCATGTCAGCCTCACTCCACCCTCTCCCCTCACTCCCTCCATTTCCTGTCAGACTCACTCCACCCTCACTCCCTCCATTTCCTGTCAGCCTCACTCCACCCTCCCCCCTCACTCCCTCCATTTCCTGTCAGCCTCACTCCACCCTCTCCCCTCACTCCCTCCATTTCATGTCAGCCTCACTCCACCCTTTCCCCTCACTCCCTCCATTTCCTGTCAGACTCACTCCACCCTCACTCCTCACTCCCTCCATTTCATGTCAGCCACACTCCACCCTCTCCCCTCACTCCCTCCATTTCCTGTCAGCCTCACTCCACCCTCTCCCCTCACTCCCTCCATTTCATGTCAGCCTCACTCCACCCTCTCCCCTCACTCCCTCCATTTCATGTCAGCCTCACTCCACCCTCTCCCCTCACTCCCTCCATTTCCTGTCAGACTCACTCCACCCTCACTCCCTCCATTTCCTGTCAGCCTCACTCCACCCTCCCCTCACTCCCTCCATTTCATGTCAGCCTCACTCCACCCTCTCCCCTCACTCCCTCCATTTCCTGTCAGCCTCACTCCACCCTCTCCCCTCACTCCCTCCATTTCCTGTCAGACTCACTCCACCCTCACTCCCTCCATTTCCTGTCAGCCTCACTCCCCCTCTCCCCTCACTCCCTCCATTTCATGTCAGACTCACTCCACCCTCACTCCCTCCATTTCCTGTCACTCACACCACCCTCACTCCCTCCATTTCCTGTCAGCCTCACTCCACCCTCAACCCTCACTCCCTCCAATTCCTGTCAGACTCACCCACCCTCTCCCCTCACTCCCTCCATTTCCTGTCAGCCTCCCTCCCCTCACTCCCTCCATTTCCTGTCAGCCTCACCCTCCCACCTCTCACTCTCCCCTCACTCCCTCCATTTCCTGTCAGCCTCACTCCACCCTCTCCCCTCACTCCCTCCATTTCATGTCAGCCTCACTCCACCCTCTCCCCTCACTCCACCCTCTCACCTCACTCCCTCCATTTCATGTCAGCCTCACTCCACCCTCTCCCCTCACTCCCTCCATTTCCTGTCAGCCTCACTCCACCCTCTCCCCTCACTCCCTCCATTTCATGTCAGCCTCACTCCACCCTCTCCCCTCACTCCACCCTCTCACCTCACTCCCTCCATTTCATGTCAGCCTCGCTCCACCCTCTCCCCTCACTCCCTCCATTTCCTGTCAGCCTCACTCCACCCTCTCCCCTCACTCCCTCCATTTCCTGTCAGCCTCACTCCACCCTCTCCCCTCACTCCCTCCATTTCATGTCAGCCTCACTCCACCCTCTCCCCTCACTCCCTCCATTTCATGTCAGCCTCACTCCACCCTCTCCCCTCACTCCCTCCATTTCCTGTCAGACTCACTCCACCCTCACTCCCTCCATTTCCTGTCAGCCTCACTCCACCCTCTCCCCTCACTCCCTCCATTTCCTGTCAGCCTCACTCCACCCTTTCCCCTCACTCCCTCCATTTCCTGTCAGACTCACTCCACCCTCACTCCTCACTCCCTCCATTTCATGTCAGCCACACTCCACCCTCTCCCCTCACTCCCTCCATTTCATGTCAGCCTCACTCCACCCTCTCCCCTCACTCCCTCCATTTCCTGTCAGCCTCACTCCACCCTCTCCCCTCACTCCCTCCATTTCATGTCAGCCTCACTCCACCCTCTCCCCTCACTCCCTCCATTTCATGTCAGCCTCACTCCACCCTCTCCCCTCACTCCCTCCATTTCCTGTCAGACTCACTCCACCCTCACTCCCTCCATTTCCTGTCAGCCTCACTCCACCCTCTCCCCTCACTCCCTCCATTTCCTGTCAGCCTCACTCCACCCTCTCCCCTCACTCCCTCCATTTCCTGTCAGCCTCACTCCACCCTCTCCCCTCACTCCCTCCATTTCCTGTCAGACTCACTCCACCCTCACTCCCTCCATTTCCTGTCAGCCTCACTCCCCCTCTCCCCTCACTCCCTCCATTTCATGTCAGACTCACTCCACCCTCACTCCCTCCATTTCCTGTCACTCACACCGCCCTCACTCCCTCCATTTCCTGTCAGCCTCACTCCACCCTCAACTCTCACTCCCTCCATTTCCTGTCAGCCTCACTCTCCCTCACTCCAGGGGACGGGGACGGCTCATTCTGACCCTGCCCGGTGTGAAGGGGGAAACGGGAAAGGTGATCACAGACCACGGGCAGGGCAGCCGACTGGAAAACTCAGCCCGTGGTGTGTGTTGGTGACCTGGGACGTCCCAGAATTTTCCCACAACTACCACACTGCTGTGTCACTGGGGAACGGTGACCTACCTGTACAGTACACAGTGTAGTTACTCCATGTTGTCGACCACAGCCAATACACAAAGTAACCGGAGCAGTTTTTCACATTGATCCCCCGGCTCCAGGAACAGGTGTTTCCAGCCCAGGTGAAGCAGACGGTCCTGGTCACCTCCCCCTCTCCCACGTTGGGATGGGGACCTGGAATGAGATTTATAAACACTGTAAAATGTACCCGGCCCCACAGTACAGCGGGGAATGTGAATCAGGACCCACTGTAAATCAGTGGTTCACAACCCACGGTCCGGTCCGGCCTCAGTCAGCACTGAGCTGCTGCCCTCTCCCTCTCCACCCCACCCTCCCCACAGCAGCACCTTCATCTTCTGAATGAGCCCCCCATGATGGACCTTGTCAAACGTCTGGGGGATCTCACTGAAACCTATCTGAAGAGATCCGGGTCATCAGTTTGACTCTCCCCAAAAATAACCGAGCCCCACTGATGTAAACTCTGACCCTACCATTTAACCAGCCTGGGATCTCCCCGGAGCAGCGATACTGTGGAACAACCGTCTCGGGAATCTTCCATCCTCCGGAACTGAAACAACAATCAGAGAGTCAGTCACTGATCTGACGGAGTTTATTCACTGAGAGAGACATGGGAAATTACACTCACCCTGTCCGTACCCTGTCTCTGGTCAATAACCCCCAATCCTGGGAATTCCCTCTCTGTTGTACCTCCCCATTGTCTCTACCCCGAGAATGTGGGATCTCCCCTCTCCCTGTATTTACTCCCCATCTCAGTGTAGTCACTGACGATCCCGGTCTCCCTGCATTTCCCATTCACACACCCCTTGTTCCCCTGTTTACATTCCCCTTCTGTGTCCAGTTTCTCAGTGATTATCTCCTCACTTTACCTGTTAAATCTGTACCATCCCACAGCAAGATTTACATCACCCATCCATTGTCCACCGGTACACTCAGTGTTGGAACAATCCGTGCTCCTCCAGGGCTGATCCAGGACGGTGTGGGTTACACACGGATCACCGAGTGTGGAGTCTGTGACTGAGGGACAGAACGATGTTCAGTGTTAATGTACAGCTCACGTTCCCCATCCTCTATCCCTGCCAATCACAACCCCCATCTGCACTTCCACCCTCAGCAACCCCTGGGTAACAATATTTATTTTTATTCCTCGAAGGGACGTGAGTTTCAGAGTCTGAGCCAGTGTATAACTGCCCCTCCAGAGGTTCCCTTGAGAAGGTGGTGGTGGTGGCCTGTCCTTGGCCTGTTGCAATCCTTGATGTGTGGGGACACCCACAATGATGATCCGGAGTTCCAGGGTTTTGACCCAGTGACACTGAAGGAGCAGCAATGTATTTCCAAGGCATGGCAATATGTAATTTGGAGGGAAAGATCTGGAAATTTCCACAACCCCCAACTGTCCATAGCCCTCTCTCAGCATCACCCCTCCACTCCAGCCCCTTCTCAACATCCCTCCTCCACTCCAGCCACCTCTCGGATTCCCTCCTACACTCCATCCCCCACTCAATTGACAACAGGTGAAGGAGTAGGCCATTCGGCCCTTCTAGCCAGCACCGCCACTCACTCTGATCATGGCTGATCATACACAATCAGTACCCCATTCCTGCCCTCTCCCCATACCCCTTGACCCCGCTATCTCAAGAGCTCCATCTAACTCTCTCTTGAAAGCATCCAGAGACTTGGCCTCCACTGCCTTCTGGGGCAGAGCATTCCACATATCCACCACTCTCTGGGTGAAAAAGTTTTTCCACACATCTCTGTTCTAAATGGCCTACCCATTTCATCATCCCTCCTCCACTCCAATCCCCTCTCAGCATCCCTCCTCCACTCCAGCCCCCTCTCAACATCCCTACTCCACTCAAATCCCCTCTCAGCATCCCTCCTCCACACCAATCCCCTCTCAGCATCCCCCTCCACCCCACTCCCCTCTCAGCATCCCCCTCCACCCCACTCCCCTCTAGCATCCCTCCTCCAGTCGTCCCCTCTCAGCATCCTCCTCCACTCCAATCCCCAATCAACATCCCTCCTCCACTCCAATCCCCTCAGCATCCCTCCTCCAGTCCAGTCCCCTCTCAGCATCCCTCCTCCACTCCACTCCACTCCCCTCTCAGCATCCTTCCTCCACACCAATCCCTTCTTAGCAATCCCTATTGCACTCCAGCCCCCTCTCAGCATCCCTCCTCCAGTCCAGTCCCGTCTCAACATCTCTCCTCCAGTCCCATCCCCTCTCAGCATCCCTCCTCCAGTCCAGTCCCGTCTCAACATCCCTCCTCCACTCCCGAACCAGAAGGAATGTGAGATATTGCCCCTCCATCCTGATTCTGGCCTCATCAGGTGAGTGCAGGAGTCCTTGGACAGACACGTGGGAATGGGAATGGGGAGTTGAATTGAAATGGGTAGCCACTGGGACAACAATTTGGAAAGGAGGTCTCTGATCTGTAGAGATACCAAAACCATCCAGTCCCTGTTCAGCAACTCTCCCTGGTGAATGTCTGTGACCGGTCACTACTCTCAGTCAAAGCCCAGATGAATATTTGGGGCTGAAGGAAAGAAAGATTGTTCCCTTCAATGATCCCCACCACAGTTACCCGAGCTCGCAGACCCTGCTGGGGGTGTGGTCAAACCCAAATCAGGCTCTCCAGTCACTGATATCCGGATTTCCTGAGTTGTGTCCGACTGGGAATCTGTACCGGAGCTCGCAGACCCTGCTGGGGTGGGGGTCAAACCCAGACTCGGCTCACTTGTCTCTGATCCCCTCTAATTTCCTGTTTAATACCTCCAACCCTTGTCGGCCAAACCCATCTTGTCACGTGTCCCTCTCTCTGTCTGAATCACTCTCCGGTCAGTCACTCCTTCCTTCCCTCAGTTGGAGTGTCCCCCTTCACTAATCTCTCTCCGTCTCCCCTTCCCCTCTGCATCTCCCCGTCTCCCCCTCTCCTCAGACCCTCACCATCTCCCTCTCCCCTCAGACCCTCACCATCTCCCCCTCCCCTCAGCCTCAACATCACTCCCACTCCCCGTCTCCCCTTCCACTCGACCCCTCACCATCTCCCCCTCTCCTCGGACCTTCACCATCTCCCCCTCCCCTCTGCCTCAACGTCACTCCCACTCTCCTCAACCACTCCCCATCTCCCCCTCTCCCCTGCCCATCACCTCAGCCTCTCCCCGTCTCCCCCTCCCCTCTACCTCTCCCTCTTTCTCTCTCCCCATCTCCCCCTCCCCTCTGCCTCAACATCACTCCCACTCCCCGTCTCCCCTTCCCCTCGACCCCTCCCCATCTCCCCCTCTCCTCGGACCCTCACTATCTCCCCCTCTCCTCGGACCCTCACCATCTCCCCCTCTCCTCAGACCCTCACCATCTCCCCCTCCCCTCAGACCCTCACCATCTCCCTCTCCCCTCGGCCTCAACATCACTCCCACTCCCCGTCTCCCCTTCCCCTCGACCCCTCCCCATCTCCCCCTCTCCTCGGACCCTCACCATCTCCTCCTCTCCTTGGACCCTCACCATTTCTCCTCCCCTCAGACCCTCACCATCTCCCTCTACCCTCGGACCCTCACCATTTCTCCTCCCCTCAGACCCTCACCATCTCCCCCTCTCCTCGGACCCTCACCATTTCTCCTCCCCTCAGACCCTCACCATCTCCCTCTACCCTCAGCCTCAACGTCACTCCCACTCTCCTTGTCCACTCCCCATCACCTCAGCCTCTCCCCGTCTCCCCCTCCCTCTTTCCCTGTCCCTACCTCTCCCCCTCCCCTCTGCCCATCTCCCTCTTTCCCTCTCCCCCTCCCTCTTTCCCTCTCCCTACCTCTCCCCCTCGTCTTTCCCTCTCCCCCTCCCTCTTTCCCTCTCCCCACCTCTCCCTCTTTCCCTCTGCCCCTCCCTTTCTACCCCACACCTCGGGCGCTCCCTGTGGTGGAGATATGACGTGTAAGACCGTGGTTGGAGAGAGTTCTGAGCATGCGCAGAAATCTGAGAAAGATCGAGAAACATCGAGAAGCATGGCACTGTGAGACTCGTCTGGTTTTGCTGCTGTTGTCAATAAAATTCTATTCTTCCAGAATATGTTTCGTTATTAGAAACCCACGGAACGTATTAATATAAAGAACATGACATAGTGTCAGAAGTTGGTCTGGAAATATAATCCGTTTTCTCCGGGAGAATCGAAGATAATCGGAAAAAACTGAGTTTGCACTGTTTTGGTGTTTGCTAACAGTTTTACAAATGGAAGGGCTGCGACCGGCACCGACACTTCATTTGTTGGGGAACTGGAGAAAATTTCAACAACGTTTTGAGATTTATGTATCGGCAATCGGAGCAGATAAAATCAGGCCTCTCCCTCTTACCCCCTCCCCGTCCCCTCTGCCCCTCCCTTTCTTCCCCTCACTCCCTCCATTTCCTGTCAGCCTCACTCCACCCTCTCCCCTCCCTCCATTTCCTGTCAGCCTCACTCCCCCCTCCCCTCACTCTCACCCCTGCTCCCTCCATTTCCTGTCAGCCTCACTCCCCCCCTCCCCTCACTCTCACCCCTGCTCCCTCCATTTCCTGTCAGCCTCACTCCCCCCTCCCCTCACTCTCACCCCTGCTCCCTCCATTTCCTGTCAGCCTCACTACCCCCCTCCCCTCACTCTCCCCTCAATCCCTCCACTCCATTTCCTGTCAGCCTCACCCTCCCTCCCCTCAATCCCTCCATTTCCTGTCAGCCTCACCCTCCCTCCCCTCACTCCCTCCATTTCCTGTCAGCCTCACTCCCCCCTCCCCTCACCCTCCCTCCCCTCAATCCCTCCATTTCCTGTCAGCCTCACCCTCCCTCACTCCAGGGGATGGGTAGACTCTCTCCCGGCAGCTGACACAGCATTGTGGGCCGAAGGGCCTGTGCTGTGCTGTACTGTTCTGTGTTCTATGATCTCTGTCACAGGTCAGACTGGGCAGTTTCATTCTGACCCCGGTGTGAAGGGGGATACGGGAAAGGTGATCACAGACCACGGGCAGGGCAGCCGACTGGAAAACTCAGCCTGTGGTGTGTGTTGGTGACTCAGGACGTCCCAGAATTTCCCCACAACTACCACACTGCTGTGTCACTGGGGAACGGTGACCTACCTGCACAGTACACAGTGTTGCTCAAGGGTGTCGACCACAGCCAATACACAAAGTAACCGGAGCAGTTTTTCACATTGATCCCCCGGCTCCAGGAACAGGTGTTTCCACCCCCAGTGAAGCAGACGGTCCTGGTCACCTCCCCCTCTCCCACATTGGGATGAGGACCTGGAATGAGATTTATAAACACTGTGAAATGTACCCCGTCCCACAGTACAGCGGGGAATGTGAATCAGGACCCACTGTAAATCAGTGGTTCACAACCCACGGTCCGGTCCGGCCTCAGTCAGCACTGAGCTGCTGCCCTCTCCCTCTCCACCCCACCCTCCCCACAGCAGCACCTTCATCTTCTAAATGAGCCTCCCATGAGGGACCTTGTCAAACGTCTGGGGGATCTCACTGAAACCTATCTGAAGAGATCCGGGTCATCAGTTTGACTCTCCCCAAAAATAACCGAGCCCCACTGATGTAAACTCTGACCCTACCGTTTAACCAGCCTGGGTACAGCCCGGAGCAGCGACCCTGTGGAACGACCGTCTCGGGAATCTTCCATCCTCCAGAACTGAAACAACAATCAGAGAGTCAGTCCCTGATGTGAAGGAGTTCATTCATCCAGAAAAACACGGGAAATTACACTCACCCTGCCCGTACCCTGTCTCCGGTCAATAACCCCCCCAATCCTGGGAATTCCCTCTCTGTTGTACCTCCCTCTTGTCTCTACCCCGAGAATGTGGGATCTCCCCTCTCCCTGTATTTACTCCCCATCTCAGTGTAGTCACTGATGATCCCGGTCTCCCTGCATTTCCCATTCACACACCCCTTGTTCCCCTGTTTACATTCCCCTTCTGTGTCCAGTTTCTCAGTGATTATCTCCTCACTTTACCTGTTAAATCTGTACCATCCCACTGCAAGATTTCCATCACCCATCCATTGTCCACTGGTACACTCAGTGTTGGAACAATCCGTGCTCCTCCAGGGCTGATCCAGGATGGTGTGGGTTACACACGGATCACCGAGTGCGGAGTCTGTGACTGAGGGACAGAACGATGTTCAGTGTTAATGTACAGCTCACGTTCCCCATCCTCTATCCCTGCCAATCACAACCCCCATCTGCACTTCCACCCTCAGCAACCCCTGGGTAACAATATGTATTTTTATTCCTCGAAGGGACGTGAGTTTCAGAGTCTGAGCCAGTGTATAACTGCCCCTCCAGAGGTTCCCTTGAGAAGGTGGTGGTGGTGGCCAGTCCTTGGCCTGTTGCAATCCTTGATGTGTGGGGACACCCACAATGATGATCCGGAGTTCCAGGGTTTTGACCCAGTGACACTGAAGGAGCAGCAATGTATTTCCAAGGCCTGGCAATATGTAATTTGGAGGGAAAGATCTGGAAATTTCCACAACCCCCAACTGTCCATAGCCCTCTCTCAGCATCACCCCTCCACTCCAGCCCCCTCTCAACACCCCTCCTCCACTCCAGCCGCCTCTCAGATACTCTCCTCCACTCCAGCCACCTCTCGGATTCCCTCCTACACTCCATCCCCCACTCAATTGACAACAGGTGAAGGAGTAGGCCATTCGGCCCTTCTAGCCAGCACCGCCATTCACTCTGATCATGGCTGATCATACACAATCAGTACCCCGTTCCTGCCCTCTCCCCATATCCCTTGACCCCACTATCTATAAGAGCTCTATCTAACTCTCTCTTGAAAGCATCCAGAGACTTGGCCTCCACTGCCTTCTGGGGCAGAGCATTCCACATATCCACCACTCTCTGGGTGAAAAAGTTTTTCCACATCTCTGTTCTAAATGGCCTACCCATTTCATCATCCCGCCTCCACTCCAATCCCCTCTCAGCATCCCTCCTCCACTCCACTCCCCTCTCAGCATCCCTCCTCCACTCCAGCCCCCTCTCAACATCCCTCCTCCAGTCCAGTCCCATCTCAACATCCCTCCTCCAGTCCAGTCCCATCTCAACATCCCTCCTCCACTCCACTCCCCTCTCAGCATCCCTCTTCGTCCAGTCCCGTCTCAACATCTCTCCTCCACTTCAGTCCCCTCTCAGCATCTCTCCTCCACTCCCCTCTCAGCATCCCTCCTCCACTCCACTCTCAGCATCCCTCCTTCAGTCCAGTCCCGTCTCAACATCTCTCCTCCACTCCAGTCCCCTCTCAGCATCGCGCACTCCACTCCACTCCGCTCTCAGCATCCCTCCTCCACTCTAGTCCCCTCACAGCATCTCACCTCCACTCCAGCCCCCTCTCAACATCCCTCCTCCAGTCCACTCCACTCCTCTCTCAGCATCCCTCTTCGTCCACTCCCCTCTCAGCATCCCTCCTCCACTCCAATCCCCTCTCAGCATCCCTCCTCCACTCCACTCCCCTCTCAACATCCCTCCTCCACTCCAGCCCCCTCTCAACATCCCTCCTCCAGTCCACTCCACTCCTCTCTCAGCATCCCTCTTCGTCCACTCCCCTCTCAGCATCCCTCCTCCAGTCCAGTCCCCTCTCAGCATTGCCCACTCCACTCCACTCCCCTCTCAGCATCCCTCCTCCAGTCCAGTCCCGTCTCAACATCCCTCCTCCACTCCCGAACCAGAAGGAATGTGAGGTATTGCCCCTCCATCCTGATTCTGGCCTCATCAGGTGAGTGCAGGAGGCCTTGGACAGACATGTGGGAACGGGAATGGGAAGTTGAATTGAAATGGGTAGCCACTGGGACAACAATTTGGAAAGGAGGTCTCTGATCTGAAGAGATACCAAAACCATTCAGTCACTGTTCAGCAACTCTCCCTGGTGAATGTCTGTGACCGGTCACTACTCTCAGTCAAAGCCCAGGTGAATATTTCGGGCTGAAGGAGAGAAAGATTGTTCCCTTCAATGATCCCCACCACAGTTACCCGAGCTCGCAGACCCTGCTGGGGGGGTGGTCAAACCCAAATCAGGCTCTCCAGTCACTGATATCCGGATTTCCTGAGTTCTATCCGACTGGGAATCTGTACCGGAGCTCGCAGACCCTGCTGGGGGGGTGGTCAAACCCAGACTCGGCTCACTTGTCTCTGATCCCCTCTAATTTCCTGTTTAATACCTCCAACCCTTGTCGGCCAAACCCATCTTGTCACGTGTCCCTCTCTCTGTCTGAATCACTCTCCGGTCAGTCACTCCTTCCTTCCCTCAGTTGGAGTGTCCCCTTCACTAATCTCTCTCCGTCTCCCCTTCCCCTCTGCATCTCCCCGTCTCCCCCTCTCCTCGGACCCTCACCATCTCCCTCTCCCCTCAGACCCTCACCATCTCCCTCTCCCCTCGGCCTCAACATCACTCCCACTCCCCGTCTCCCCTTCCCCCCGACCCCTCCCCATCTCCCCCTCTCCTCGGACCCTCACCATCTCCCCCTCTCCTCGGACTCTCACCATCTCCCCCTCTCCTCAGACGCTCACCATCTCCCCCTCCCCTCAGACCCTCACCATCTCCCTCTCCCCTCGGCCTCAACATCACTCCCACTCCCCGTCTCCCCTTCCCCTCTGCATCTCCCCGTCTCTCCCTCTCCTCGGACCCTCACCATCTCCCTCTCCCCTCAGACCCTCACCATCTCCCTCTCCCCTCGGCCTCAACATCACTCCCACTCCCCGTCTCCCCTTCCCCTCGACCCCTCCCCATCTCCCCCTCTCCTCGGACCCTCACCATTTCTCCTCCCCTCAGACCCTCACCATCTCCCTCTACCCTCGGACCCTCACCATTTCTCCTCCCCTCAGACCCTCACCATTTCTCCTCCCCTCGGACCCTCACCATTTCTCCTCCCCTCGGACCCTCACCATCTCCCTCTACACTCAGCCTCAACGTCACTCCCACTCTCCTCGTCCACGCCCCATCACCTCAGCCTCTCCCCTCTCTCCCCCTCCCCTCTCTCCCCCTACCCTCTGCCCCTCCCCCTCTTTCCCTCTGCCCCTCCCTTTCTACCCCACACCTCGGGCGCTCCCTGTGGTGGAGATATGACGTGTAAGTCCGTGATTGGAGAGAGTTCTGAGCATGCGCAGAAATCTGAGAAAGATCGAGAAACATCGAGAAGCATGGCACTGTGAGACTCGTCTGGTTTTGCTGCTGTTGTCAATAAAATTCTATTCTTCCAGAATATGTTTCGTTATTAGAAACCCACGGAACGTATTAATATAAAGAACATGACATAGTGTCAGAAGTTGGTCTGGAAATATAATCCGTTTTCTCCGGGAGAATCGAAGATAATCGGAAAAAACTGAGTTTGCACTGTTTTGGTGTTTGCTAACAGTTTTACAAATGGAAGGGCTGCGACCGGCACCGACACTTCATTTGTTGGGGAACCGGAGAAAATTTAAACAACGTTTTGAGATTTATGTATCGGCGATCGGAGCAGATAAAATCAGGCCTCTCCCTCTTACCCCCTCCCCCTCCCCTCTGCCCCTCCCTTTCTTCCCCTCACTCCCTCCATTTCCTGTCAGACTCACTCCCCCTCTCCCCTCACTCCCTCCATTTCCTGTCAGCCTCACTCCACCCTCTCCCCTCACCCTCTCCCCTCACTCCCTCCATTTCCTGTCAGCCTCACTCCCCCTCTCCCCTCACTCCCTCCATTTCCTGTCAGCCTCACTCCACCCTCTCCCCTCACTCCCTCCATTTCCTGTCAGCCTCACTCCACCCTCTCCCCTCACTCCCTCCATTTCCTGTCAGCCTCACTCCACCCTCTCCCCTCACTCTCTCCATTTCCTGTCAGCCTCACTCCACCCTCTCCCCTCACTCCCTCCATTTCATGTCAGCCTCACTCCACCCTCCCCTCACTCTCACCCCTCACTCCCTCCATTTCCTGTCAGCCTCACCCTTCCTCACTCCAGGGGAAGAGTAGACTCTCTCCCGGCAGCTGACACAGCATTGTGGGCCGAAGGGCCTGTGCTGTGCTGTACTGTTCTGTGTTCTATGATCTCTGTCACAGGTCAGACTGGGCAGTTTCATTCTGACCCTGCCCGGTGTGAAGGGGGAAACGGGAAAGGTGATCACAGACCACGGGCAGGGCAGCCGACTGGAAAACTCAGCCCATGGTGTGTGTTGGTGACTCAGGACGTCCCAGAATTTCCCCACAACTACCACACTGCTGTGTCACTGGGGAACGGTGACCTACCTGTACAGTACACAGAGTTATTCCAGGGTGTCGGCCACAGCCAATACACAAAGTAACCGGAGCAGTTCTTCACATTGATCCCCCGGCTCCAGGAACAGGTGTATCCAGACTGGGTGAAGCAGACGGTCCTGGTCACCTCCCCCTCTCCCACGTTGGGATGGGGACCTGGAATGAGATTTATAAACACTGTAAAATGTACCCGGTCCCACAGTACAGCGGGGAATGTGAATCAGGACCCACTGTAAATCAGTGGTTCACAACCCACGGTCCGGTCCGGCCTCAGTCAGTACTGAGCTGCTGCCCTCTCCCTCTCCACCCCACCCTCCCCGCAGCAGCACCTTCATCTTCTGAATGAGCCTCCCATGAGGGACCTTGTCAAACGTCTGGGGGATCTCACTGAAACCTATCTGAAGAGATCCAGGTCATCAGTTTGACTCTCCCCAAAAATAACCGAGCCCCACTGATGTAAACTCTGACCCTACCGTTTAACCAGCCTGGGTAGTACCCGGAGCAGCGATCCTGTGGAACGACCGTCTCGGGAATCTTCCATCCTCCAGAACTGAAACAACAATCAGAGAGTCAGTCACTGATCTGAGGGAGTTTATTCACTCAGTGAGACATGGGAAATTACACTCACCCTGTCCGTTCCATGTCTCTGGGCAATAACCCCCCAATCCTGGGAATACCCTCTCTGTTGTACCTCCCCCTTGTCTCTACCCCGAGAATGTGGAATCTCCCCTCTCCCTGTATTTACTCCCCATCTCAGTGTAGTCACTGATGATCCCGGTCTCCCTGCATTTCCCATTCACACACCCCTTGTTCCCCTGTTTACATTCCCCTTCTGTGTCCAGTTTCTCAGTGATTATCTCCTCACTTTACCTGTTAAATCTGTACCATCCCACAGCAAGATTTCCATCACTCATCCATTGTCCACCGGTACACTCAGTGTTGGAACAATTCGTGCTCCTCCAGGGCTGATCCAGGACGGTGTGGGTTACACACGGATCATCGAGTGTGGAGTCTGTGACCGAGGGACAGAACGATGTTCAGTGTTAATGTACAGCTCACGTTCTCCATCCTCTTTCTCTGCCAACCACAACCCCCATCTGTACTTCCACCCTCACCAACCCCTGGGCAACAATATTTATTTTTATTCCTCGAAGGGACGTGAGTTTCAGAGGCTGAGCCAGTGTATAACTGCCCCTCCAGAGGTTCCCTGGAGAAGGTGGTGGTTATAGTGAGCTGCCTTCCTGAACTGCAGCAATCCTTGATGTGTGGGGACACCCACAATGATGATCCGGAGTTCCAGAGTTTTGACCCAGTGACACTGAAGGAGCAGCAATGTATTTCCAAGGCATGGCAATATGGAATTTGTAGGGAAAGATCCGGAAACTTCCACAACCCCCAACTGTCCATAGCCCTCACTCAGCATCGCGCCTCCACTCCAGACCCCTCTCTACAGCCCTCCTCCACTCCAGCCGCCTCTCAATTGACAATAGACAGTAGGTGCAGGAGTAGGCCATTCGGCCCTTCTAGCCTGCACCGCCACTCACTGTGATACATTCAGGGTGTACATCCACCCTCTACTCCACTCCCCTCTCAGCATCCCTCCTCCACTCCTCTCCACTCTCAGCATCCCTCCTCCCCTCCACTCCCCTCTCAGCATCCCTCCTCCAGTCCAGTCCCGTTTCAATATCTCTCCTCCACTCCCATCCCCTCTCAGCATCCCTCCTCCACTCCACTCCCCTCTCAGCATCCCTTCTTCAGTCTAGTCCCCTCAACATCTCTCCTCCACTCCAGTCCCCTCTCAGCATCCCTCCTCCACTCTAGTCCCCTCTCAGCATCCCTCCTCCATTCCACTCCCCTCTCAGCATCCCTCCTGCACTCCAGTCCCGTCTCAACATCCCTCCTCCACTCCAGTCCCCTCTCAGCATCCCTCCTCCCCTCCACTCCCCTCTCAGCATCCCTCCTCCACTCCACTCCCCTCTCAGCATCCCTCCTCCACTCCAGTCCCCTATCAGCATCCCCTCCACTCCACTCCCCTCTCAGCATCCTTCCTCCAGTCCAGTCCCGTCTCAACATCTCTCCTCCACTCCCCCCTCAGCATCCCTCCTCCACTCCACTCCCCTCTCAGCATCCCTCCTCCACTCCAGTCCCCTATCAGCATCCCCTCCACTCCACTCCCCTCTCAGCATCCTTCCTCCAGTCCAGTCCCGTCTCAACATCCCTCCTCCACTCTAGTCCTCTCTCAGCATCCCTCCTCCACTCCAGTCCCCTCTCAGCATCCCTCCTCCCCTCCACTCCCCTCTCAGCATCCCTCCTCCTGTCCAGTCCCGTCTCAACATCTCTCCTCCACTCCCCCCTCAGCATCCCTCCTCCACTCCACTCCCCTCTCAGCATCCCTCCTCCACTCCAGTCCACTCTCAGCATCCCTCCTCCACTCCAGCCCACTCCCCTCTCAGCATCCCTCCTTCAGTCGTCCCATCTCAGCATCCCTCCTCCACTCCAGTCCCCTCTCAGCATCCCGCCTCCACGCCACTCCACTCCCCTCTCAGCATCCCTCCTCCACTCCAGTCCCCTCTCAGCATCCCTCCTCCCCTCCACTCCCCTCTCAGCATCCCTCCTCCTGTCCAGTCCCGTCTTAACATCTCTCCTCCACTCCCCCCTCAGCATCCCTCCTCCACTCCACTCCCCTCTCAGCATCCCTCCTCCACTCCAGTCCACTCTCAGCATCCCTCCTCCACTCCAGCCCACTCCCCTCTCAGCATCCCTCCTTCAGTCGTCCCATCTCAGCATCCCTCCTCCACTCCAGTCCCCTCTCAGCATCCCGCCTCCACGCCACTCCACTCCCCTCTCAGCATCCCTCCTCCACTCCAGTCCCCTCTCAGCATCCCTCCTCCACTCCAGTCCCCTCTCAAAATCCCCCTCCACTCCAGTCCACTTACAGCATCCCTCCTGCAGTCCAGTCCCCTCTCACCATCCCTCCTGCAGTCCAGTCCCGTCTCAACATCTCTCCTCCATTCCTCTCTCAGCATCCCTCCTCCACTCCAGTCCCCTCTCAGCATCCCGCCTCCACGCCACTCCACTCCCCTCTCAGCATCCCTCCTCCACTCCAGTCCCCTCTCAGCATCCCTCCTCCACTCCAGTCCCCTCTCAAAATCCCCCTCCACTCCAGTCCACTTACAGCATCCCTCCTGCAGTCCAGTCCCCTCTCACCATCCCTCCTGCAGTCCAGTCCCGTCTCAACATCTCTCCTCCACTCCCCTCTCAGCATCCCTCCTCCACTCTACTCCACTCCCCTCTCAGCATCCCTCCTCCACTCCACTCCCCTCTTAGCATCCCTCCTCCACTCCAGTCCACTCTCAGCATCCCTCCTCCACTCCACTCCACTCCCCACTCAGCATCCCTCCTCCACTCCAGTCCACACCCCTCTCATCATCCCTCCTTCAGTCAAGTCCCATCTCAGCATCCCTCCTCCACTCCAGCCCCTCTCAGCATCCCTCCTCCCCTCCACTCCCCTCTCAGCATCCCTCCTCCCCTCCACTCCCCTCTCAGCATCCCTCCTCCACTCCATTCCCCTCTCAGCATCCCTCCTCCACTCCAGTCCCGTCTCAACATCTCTCCTCCACTCCCCTCTCAGCATCCCTCCTCCAGTCCAGTCCCGTTTCAATATCTCTCCTCCACTCCCATCCCCTCTCAGCATCCCTCCTCCACTCCACTCCCCTCTCAGCATCCCTTCTTCAGTCTAGTCCCCTCAACATCTCTCCTCCACTCCAGTCCCCTC
This sequence comes from Hemitrygon akajei, assembly GCF_048418815.1. Classification (NCBI taxonomy): domain Eukaryota; kingdom Metazoa; phylum Chordata; class Chondrichthyes; order Myliobatiformes; family Dasyatidae; genus Hemitrygon; species Hemitrygon akajei. The sequence continues at coordinate 1,704,279 of NW_027331958.1, read as the reverse complement.
TCAGCATCCCTCCTCCACTCTAGTCCCCTCTCAGCATCCCTCCTCCATTCCACTCCCCTCTCAGCATCCCTCCTGCACTCCAGTCCCGTCTCCACATCCCTCCTCCACTCCAGTCCCCTCTCAGCATCCCTCCTCCCCTCCACTCCCCTCTCAGCATCCCTCCTCCACTCCACTCCCCTCTCAGCATCCCTCCTCCACTCCAGTCCCCTATCAGCATCCCCTCCACTCCACTCCCCTCTCAGCATCCTTCCTCCAGTCTAGTCCCGTCTCAACATCTCTCCTCCACTCCCCCCTCAGCATCCCTCCTCCACTCCACTCCCCTCTCAGCATCCCTCCTCCACTCCAGTCCCCTATCAGCATCCCCTCCACTCCACTCCCCTCTCAGCATCCTTCCTCCAGTCCAGTCCCGTCTCAACATCCCTCCTCCACTCTAGTCCTCTCTCAGCATCCCTCCTCCACTCCAGTCCCCTCTCAGCATCCCTCCTCCCCTCCACTCCCCTCTCAGCATCCCTCCTCCTGTCCAGTCCCGTCTCAACATCTCTCCTCCACTCCCCCCTCAGCATCCCTCCTCCACTCCACTCACCCTCTCAGCATCCCTCCTCCACTCCAGTCCACTCTCAGCATCCCTCCTCCACTCCAGCCCACTCCCCTCTCAGCATCCCTCCTTCAGTCGTCCCATCTCAGCATCCCTCCTCCACTCCAGTCCCCTCTCAGCATCCCGCCTCCACGCCACTCCACTCCCCTCTCAGCATCCCTCCTCCACTCCAGTCCCCTCTCAGCATCCCTCCTCCCCTCCACTCCCCTCTCAGCATCCCTCCTCCTGTCCAGTCCCGTCTTAACATCTCTCCTCCACTCCCCCCTCAGCATCCCTCCTCCACTCCACTCCCCTCTCAGCATCCCTCCTCCACTCCAGTCCACTCTCAGCATCCCTCCTCCACTCCAGCCCACTCCCCTCTCAGCATCCCTCCTTCAGTCGTCCCATCTCAGCATCCCTCCTCCACTCCAGTCCCCTCTCAGCATCCCGCCTCCACGCCACTCCACTCCCCTCTCAGCATCCCTCCTCCACTCCAGTCCCCTCTCAGCATCCCTCCTCCACTCCAGTCCCCTCTCAAAATCCCCCTCCACTCCAGTCCACTTACAGCATCCCTCCTGCAGTCCAGTCCCCTCTCACCATCCCTCCTGCAGTCCAGTCCCGTCTCAACATCTCTCCTCCATTCCTCTCTCAGCATCCCTCCTCCACTCCAGTCCCCTCTCAGCATCCCGCCTCCACGCCACTCCACTCCCCTCTCAGCATCCCTCCTCCACTCCAGTCCCCTCTCAGCATCCCTCCTCCACTCCAGTCCCCTCTCAAAATCCCCCCTCCACTCCAGTCCACTTACAGCATCCCTCCTGCAGTCCAGTCCCCTCTCACCATCCCTCCTGCAGTCCAGTCCCGTCTCAACATCTCTCCTCCACTCCCCTCTCAGCATCCCTCCTCCACTCTACTCCACTCCCCTCTCAGCATCCCTCCTCCACTCCACTCCCCTCTTAGCATCCCTCCTCCACTCCAGTCCACTCTCAGCATCCCTCCTCCACTCCACTCCACTCCCCACTCAGCATCCCTCCTCCACTCCAGTCCACACCCCTCTCATCATCCCTCCTTCAGTCAAGTCCCATCTCAGCATCCCTCCTCCACTCCAGCCCCTCTCAGCATCCCTCCTCCCCTCCACTCCCCTCTCAGCATCCCTCCTCCCCTCCACTCCCCTCTCAGCATCCCTCCTCCACTCCATTCCCCTCTCAGCATCCCTCCTCCACTCCAGTCCCGTCTCAACATCTCTCCTCCACTCCCCTCTCAGCATCCCTCCTCCACTCCAGTCCCCTCTCAGCATCCCTCCTCCACTCCACTCCACTCTCAGCATCCCTCCTCCACTCCAGTCCCCTCGCAGCATCCCTCCTCCACTCCACTCCACTCCCCTCTCAGCATCCCTCCTCCACTCCAGTCCACTTACAGCATCCCTCCTCCAGTCCAGTCCTATCTCAGCATCCCTCCTCCACTCCAGTCCCCTCTCAGCATCCCTCCTCCACTCCACTCCACTCCCCTCTCAGCATCCCTCCTCCACTCCACTCCCCTCCCCTCTCAGCATCCCTCCTCCACTCCACTCCCCTCTCAGCATCCCTCCTCCACTCCACTCCACTCCACTCTCAGCATCCCTCCTCCACTCCAGTCCACTTACAGCATCCCTCCTCCAGTCCAGTCCTATCTCAGCATCCCTCCTCCACTCCAGTCCCCTCTCAGCATCCCTCCTCCACTCCACTCCACTCCCCTCTCAGCATCCCTCCTCCACTCCACTCCACTCTCAGCATCCCTCCTCCACTCCACTCCCCTCTCAGCATCCCTTCTTCAGTCTAGTCCCCTCAACATCTCTCCTCCACTCCAGTCCCCTCTCAGCATCCCCCCTCCATTCCACTCCCCTCTCAGCATCCCTCCTGCACACCAGTCCCGTCTCAACATCCCTGCTCCACTCCAGTCCCCTCTCAGCATCCCTTCTCCCCTCCACTCCCCTCTCAGCATCCCTCCTCCTGTCCAGTCCCGTCTCAACATCTCTCCTCCACTCCCCTCTCAGCATCCCTCCTCCACTCCAGTCCCCTCTCAGCATCCCCTCCCCTCCACTCCCCTCTCAGCATCCTTCCTCCAGTCCAGTCCCGTCTCAACATCTCTCCTCCACTCCCCACTCAGCATCCCTCCTCCACTCCACTCCACTCTCAGCATCCCTTCTTTAGTCCAGTCCCGTCTCAACATCCCTCCTCCACTCTAGTCCTCTCTCAGCATCCCTCCTCCACTCCAGTCCCCTCTCAGCATCCCTCCTCCCCTCCACTCCTCTCTCAGCATCCCTCCTCATGTCCAGTCCCGTCTCAACATCTCTCCTCCACTCCCCCCTCAGCATCCCTCCTCCACTCCACTCCACTCTCAGAATCCCTCCTCCACTCCAGTCCACTCTCAGCATCCCTCCTCCACTCCAGCCCACTCCCCTCTCAGCATCCCTCCTTCAGTCAAGTCCCATCTCAGCATCCCTCCTCCACTCCAGTCCCCTCTCAGCATCCCGCCTCCACGCCACTCCACTCCCCTCTTAGCATCCCTCTTCCACTCCAGTCCCCTCTCAGCATCCCTCCTCCACTCCAGTCCCCTCTCAAAATCCCCCTCCACTCCAGTCCACTTACAGCATCCCTCCTGCAGTCCAGTCCCGTCTCAACATCTCTCCTCCATTCCTCTCTCAGCATCCCTCCTCCAGTCAAGCCCCGTCTCAGCATCCGTCCTCCACTCCACTCGTCCCCTCTCAGCATCCCTCCTTCAGTCAAGTCCCATCTCAGCATCCCTCCTCCACACCAGTCACCTCTCAGTATCCCTCCTCCACTCCACTCCCCTCTTAGCATCCCTCCTCCACTCCAGTCCCCTCTCAGCATCCCTCCTCCACTCCACTCCACTCCACTCTCAGTATCCCTCCTCCACTCCAGTTCACTCCCCTCTCATCATCCCTCCTTCAGTCAAGTCCCATCTCAGCATCCCTCCTCCACTCCAGCCCCTCTCAGCATCCCTCCTCCACGCCACACCACACCCCTCTCAGCATCCTTCCTCCACTCCAGTCCCCTCTCAAAATCCCACTCCACTCCAGTCCCCTCTCAACATCCCTCCCCCACTCCAGTCCCCTCTCAGCATCCCTCCTCCACTCCAGTTCACTCCCCTCTCATCATCCCTCCTTCAGTCAAGTCACATCTCAGCATCCCTCCTCCACTCCAGCCCCTCTCAGCATCCCTCCTCCACGCCACACCACACCCCTCTCAGCATCCTTCCTCCACTCCAGTCCCCTCTCAAAATCCCACTCCACTCCAGTCCACTTACAGCATCCCACCTCCAGTCCAGTCCCCCTCTCAGCATCCCTCCTCCACTCCACTCCACTCACCTCTCATCATCCCTCCTCCACTCCAGTCCCCTCTCAGCATCCCTCCTTCAGTCAAGTCCCATCTCAGCATCCCTCCTCCACCCCAATCCACTCTCACATCCATCCTCCACTCCACTCCCCTATCAGCATCCCTCCTTCAGTCAAGTCCCATCTCAGCATCCCTCGTCCACTCCACTCCACTCCCCTCTCAGCATCCCTCCTCCAGTCCAGTCCCCTCTCAGAAACCCTCCTCCAGTCCAGTCCCGTCTCAACATCTCTCCTCCACTCCCCTCTCAGCATCCCTCCTCCACTCCAGTCCCCTCTCAGCATCCCTCCTCCACTCCACTCCACCCCACTCCCCTCTCAGCATCCCTCCTCCACTCCACTCCCCTCTCAGCATCCCTCCTTCAGTCCAGTCCTATCTCAGCAACCCTCCTCCACTCCAGTCCCCTCTCAGCATCCCTCCTCCACTCCACTCCACTCCACTCCCCTCTCAGCATCCCTCCTCCACTCCAGTCCACTTACAGCATCCCTCCTCCAGTCCAGTCCTATCTCAGCAACCCTCCTCCACTCCAGTCCCCTCTCAGCATCCCTCCTCCACTCCACTCCACTTACAGCATCCCTCCTCCAGTCCAGTCCCTATCTCAGCAACCCTCCTCCACTCCAGTCCCCTCTCAGCATCCCTCCTCCATTCCACTCCCCTCTCAGCATCCCTCCTCCACTCCAGTCCCCTCTCAGCATCCCTGCTTCAGTCAAGTCCAATCTCAGCATCGCTCCTCCACTCCACTCCACAACACTCTCAGCATCCCTCCTTCAGTGAAGTCCCATCTCAGCATCCCTCCTCCACTCCAGTCCCCTTTCAGCAGCCCTCCTCCACTCCACTCCCCTCTCAGCATCCCTCCTCCACTCGTCCCCTCTCAGCATCCCTCCTCCACTCCAGTCCCCTCTCAAAATCCCTCTCCACTCCAGTCCCCTCTCAGCATCCCTCCTCCACTCCAGTCCCCTCTCAGCATCCCTCCTCCCCTCCACTCCCCTCTCAGCATCCCTCCTCCTGTCCAGTCCCGTCTCAACATCTCTCCTCCACTCCCCCCTCAGCATCCCTCCTCCACTCCACTCCCCTCTCAGCATCCCTCCTCCACTCCAGTCCCCTATCAGCATCCCCTCCACTCCACTCCCCTCTCAGCATCCTTCCTCCAGTCCAGTACCGTCTCAACATCTCTCCTCCACTCCCCCCTCAGCATCCCTCCTCCACTCCAGTCCCCTCTCAGCATCCCTTCTTTAGTCCAGTCCGCTCTCAGCATCCCTCCTCCACTCCAGTCCCGTCTCAACATCCCTCCTCCACTCTAGTCCTCTCTCAGCATCCCTCCTCCACTCCAGTCCCCTCTCAGCATCCCTCCTCCCCTCCACTCCCCTCTCAGCATCCCTCCTCCTGTCCAGTCCCGTCTCAACATCTCTCCTCCACTACCCCCTCAGCATCCCTCCTCCACTCCACTCCCCTCTCAGCATCCCTCCTCCACTCCAGTCCACTCTCAGCATCCCTCCTCCACTCCAGCCCACTCCCCTCTCAGCATCCCTCCTTCAGTCGTCCCATCTCAGCATCCCTCCTCCACTCCAGTCCCCTCTCAGCATCCCGCCTCCACGCCACTCCACTCCCCTCTCAGCATCCCTCCTCCACTCCAGTCCCCTCTCAGCATCCCTCCTCCACTCCAGTCCCCTCTCAAAATCCCCCTCCACTCCACTCCCCTCTCACCATCCCTCCTGCAGTCCAGTCCCGTCTCAACATCTCTCCTCCATTCCTCTCTCAGCATCCCTCCTCCACTCAAGCCCCGTCTCAGCATCCCACCTCCACTCTACTCCACTCCCCTCTCAGCATCCCTCCTTCAGTCAAGTCCCATCTCAGCATCCCTCATCCACACCAGCCCCTCTCAGTATCCCTCCTCCACTCCACTCCCCTCTTAGCATCCCTCCTCCACTCCAGTCCACTCTCAGCATCCCTCCTCCACTCCACTCCACTCCCCACTCAGCATCCCTCCTCCACTCCAGTCCACACCCCTCTCATCATCCCTCCTTCAGTCAAGTCCCATCTCAGCATCCCTCCTCCACTCCAGCCCCTCTCAGCATCCCTCCTCCACGCCACACCACTCCCCTCTCAGCATCCTTCCTCCACTCCAGTCCCCTCTCAAAACCCCCCTCCACTCCAGTCCCCTCTCAGCATCCCTCCTCCACTCCATTCCCCTCTCAAAATCCCCCTCCACTCCAGTCCACTTACAGCATCCCTCCTCCAGTCCAGTCCCCTCTCAGCATCCCTCCTCCAGTCCAGTCCCGTCTCAACATCTCTCCTCCACTCCCCTCTCAGCATCCCTCCTCCACTCCAGTCCCCTCTCAGCATCCCTCCTCCACTCCACTCCACTCTCAGCATCCCTCCTCCAGTCCAGTCCTATCTCAGCATCCCTCCTCCACTCCAGCCCCTCTCAGCATCCCTCCTCCACTCCACTCCACTCCCCTCTCAGCATCCCTCCTCCACTCCAGTCCACTTACAGCATCCCTCCTCCAGTCCAGTCCTATCTCAGCATCCCTCCTCCACTCCAGTCCCCTCTCAGCATCCCTCCTCCACTCCACTCCACTCCCCTCTCAGCATCCCTCCTCCACTCCACTCCACTCTCAGCATCCCTCCTCCACTCCAGTCCACTTACAGCATCCCTCCTCCAGTCCAGTCCTATCTCAGCATCCCTCCTCCCCTCCAGTCCCCTCTCAGCATCCCTCCTCGTCCAGTCCTATCTCAGCATCCCTCCTCCACTCCAGTCCCCTCTCAGCATCCCTCCTCCACTCCACTCCACTCCCCTCTCAGCATCCCTCCTCCACTCCACTCCACTCTCAGCATCCCTCCTCCAGTCCAGTCCCGTCTCAACATCTCTCCTCCACTCCCATCCCCTCTCAGCATCCCTCCTCCACTCCACTCCCCTCTCAGCATCCCTTCTTCAGTCTAGTCCCCTCAACATCCCTGCTCCACTCCAGTCCCCTCTCAGCATCCCTTCTCCCCTCCACTCCCCTCTCAGCATCCCTCCTCCTGTCCAGTCCCGTCTCAACATCTCTCCTCCACTCCCCTCTCAGCATCCCTCCTCCACTCCAGTCCCCTCTCAGCATCCCCTCCCCTCCACTCCCCTCTCAGCATCCTTCCTCCAGTCCAGTCCCGTCTCAACATCTCTCCTCCACTCCCCACTCAGCATCCCTCCTCCACTCCACTCCACTCTCAGCATCCCTTCTTTAGTCCAGTCCCGTCTCAACATCCCTCCTCCACTCTAGTCCTCTCTCAGCATCCCTCCTCCACTCCAGTCCCCTATCAGCATCCCTCCTCCCCTCCACTCCTCTCTCAGCATCCCTCCTCATGTCCAGTCCCGTCTCAACATCTCTCCTCCACTCCCCCCTCAGCATCCCTCCTCCACTCCACTCCACTCTCAGAATCCCTCCTCCACTCCAGTCCACTCTCAGCATCCCTCCTCCACTCCAGCCCACTCCCCTCTCAGCATCCCTCCTTCAGTCAAGTCCCATCTCAGCATCCCTCCTCCACTCCAGTCCCCTCTCAGCATCCCGCCTCCACGCCACTCCACTCCCCTCTTAGCATCCCTCTTCCACTCCAGTCCCCTCTCAGCATCCCTCCTCCACTCCAGTCCCCTCTCAAAATCCCCCTCCACTCCAGTCCACTTACAGCATCCCTCCTGCAGTCCAGTCCCCTCTCACCATCCCTCCTGCAGTCCAGTCCCGTCTCAACATCTCTCCTCCATTCCTCTCTCAGCATCCCTCCTCCACTCCACTCAAGCCCCGTCTCAGCATCCGTCCTCCACTCCACTCGTCCCCTCTCAGCATCCCTCCTTCAGTCAAGTCCCATCTCAGCATCCCTCCTCCACACCAGTCCCCTCTCAGTATCCCTCCTCCACTCCACTCCCCTCTTAGCATCCCTCCTCCACTCCAGTCCCCTCTCAGCATCCCTCCTCCACTCCACTCCACTCCACTCTCAGTATCCCTCCTCCACTCCAGTTCACTCCCCTCTCATCATCCCTCCTTCAGTCAAGTCCCATCTCAGCATCCCTCCTCCACTCCAGCCCCTCTCAGCATCCCTCCTCCACGCCACACCACACCCCTCTCAGCATCCTTCCTCCACTCCAGTCCCCTCTCAAAATCCCACTCCACTCCAGTCCACTTACAGCATCCCACCTCCAGTCCAGTCCACTCTCAGCATCCCTCCTCCACTCCACTCCACTCACCTCTCATCATCCCTCCTCCACTCCAGTCCCCTCTCAGCATCCCTCCTTCAGTCAAGTCCCATCTCAGCATCCCTGCTCCACCCCAATCCACTCTCAGCATCCCTCCTTCAGTCAAGTCCCATCTCAGCATCACTCCTCCACTCCAGTCCCCTCTCAGCATCCCTCCTCCACTCCAGTCCCCTCTCAGCATCCCTCCTCCACTCCATTCCCCTCTCAAAATCCCCCTCCACTCCAGTCCACTTACAGCATCCCTCCTCCAGTCCAGTCCCCTCTCAACATCCCTCCTCCACTCCACTCCCCTCTCAGCATCCCTCCTCCAGTCCAGTCCCCTCTCAGAAACCCTCCTCCAGTCCAGTCCCGTCTCAACATCTCTCCTCCACTCCCCTCTCAGCATCCCTCCTCCACTCCACTCCACCCCACTCCCCTCTCAGCATCCCTCCTCCACTCCACTCCCCTCTCAGCATCCCTCCTTCAGTCCAGTCCTATCTCAGCAACCCTCCTCCACTCCAGTCCCCTCTCAGCATCCCTCCTCCACTCCACTCCACTCCACTCCCCTCTCAGCATCCCTCCTCCACTCCAGTCCACTTACAGCATCCCTCCTCCAGTCCAGTCCTATCTCAGCAACCCTCCTCCACTCCAGTCCCCTCTCAGCATCCCTCCTCCACTCCACTCCACTTACAGCATCCCTCCTCCAGTCCAGTCCTATCTCAGCAACCCTCCTCCACTCCAGTCCCCTCTCAGCATCCCTCCTCCATTCCACTCCCCTCTCAGCATCCCTCCTCCACTCCAGTCCCCTCTCAGCATCCCTGCTTCAGTCAAGTCCAATCTCAGCATCGCTCCTCCACTCCACTCCACAACACTCTCAGCATCCCTCCTTCAGTGAAGTCCCATCTCAGCATCCCTCCTCCACTCCAGTCCCCTTTCAGCAGCCCTCCTCCACTCCACTCCCCTCTCAGCATCCCTCCTCCACTCGTCCCCTCTCAGCATCCCTCCTCCACTCCAGTCCCCTCTCAAAATCCCTCTCCACTCCAGTCCCCTCTCAGCATCCCTCCTCCACTCCAGTCCCCTCTCAGCATCCCTCCTCCCCTCCACTCCCCTCTCAGCATCCCTCCTCCTGTCCAGTCCCGTCTCAACATCTCTCCTCCACTCCCCCCTCAGCATCCCTCCTCCACTCCACTCCCCTCTCAGCATCCCTCCTCCACTCCAGTCCCCTATCAGCATCCCCTCCACTCCACTCCCCTCTCAGCATCCTTCCTCCAGTCCAGTACCGTCTCAACATCTCTCCTCCACTCCCCCCTCAGCATCCCTCCTCCACTCCAGTCCCCTCTCAGCATCCCTTCTTTAGTCCAGTCCGCTCTCAGCATCCCTCCTCCACTCCAGTCCCGTCTCAACATCCCTCCTCCACTCTAGTCCTCTCTCAGCATCCCTCCTCCACTCCAGTCCCCTCTCAGCATCCCTCCTCCCCTCCACTCCCCTCTCAGCATCCCTCCTCCTGTCCAGTCCCGTCTCAACATCTCTCCTCCACTACCCCCTCAGCATCCCTCCTCCACTCCACTCCCCTCTCAGCATCCCTCCTCCACTCCAGTCCACTCTCAGCATCCCTCCTCCACTCCAGCCCACTCCCCTCTCAGCATCCCTCCTTCAGTCGTCCCATCTCAGCATCCCTCCTCCACTCCAGTCCCCTCTCAGCATCCCGCCTCCACGCCACTCCACTCCCCTCTCAGCATCCCTCCTCCACTCCAGTCCCCTCTCAGCATCCCTCCTCCACTCCAGTCCCCTCTCAAAATCCCCCTCCACTCCACTCCCCTCTCACCATCCCTCCTGCAGTCCAGTCCCGTCTCAACATCTCTCCTCCATTCCTCTCTCAGCATCCCTCCTCCACTCAAGCCCCGTCTCAGCATCCCACCTCCACTCTACTCCACTCCCCTCTCAGCATCCCTCCTTCAGTCAAGTCCCATCTCAGCATCCCTCATCCACACCAGCCCCTCTCAGTATCCCTCCTCCACTCCACTCCCCTCTTAGCATCCCTCCTCCACTCCAGTCCACTCTCAGCATCCCTCCTCCACTCCACTCCACTCCCCACTCAGCATCCCTCCTCCACTCCAGTCCACACCCCTCTCATCATCCCTCCTTCAGTCAAGTCCCATCTCAGCATCCCTCCTCCACTCCAGCCCCTCTCAGCATCCCTCCTCCACGCCACACCACTCCCCTCTCAGCATCCTTCCTCCACTCCAGTCCCCTCTCAAAACCCCCCTCCACTCCAGTCCCCTCTCAGCATCCCTCCTCCACTCCATTCCCCTCTCAAAATCCCCCTCCACTCCAGTCCACTTACAGCATCCCTCCTCCAGTCCAGTCCCCTCTCAGCATCCCTCCTCCAGTCCAGTCCCGTCTCAACATCTCTCCTCCACTCCCCTCTCAGCATCCCTCCTCCACTCCAGTCCCCTCTCAGCATCCCTCCTCCACTCCACTCCACTCTCAGCATCCCTCCTCCAGTCCAGTCCTATCTCAGCATCCCTCCTCCACTCCAGCCCCTCTCAGCATCCCTCCTCCACTCCACTCCACTCCCCTCTCAGCATCCCTCCTCCACTCCAGTCCACTTACAGCATCCCTCCTCCAGTCCAGTCCTATCTCAGCATCCCTCCTCCACTCCAGTCCCCTCTCAGCATCCCTCCTCCACTCCACTCCACTCCCCTCTCAGCATCCCTCCTCCACTCCACTCCACTCTCAGCATCCCTCCTCCACTCCAGTCCACTTACAGCATCCCTCCTCCAGTCCAGTCCTATCTCAGCATCCCTCCTCCCCTCCAGTCCCCTCTCAGCATCCCTCCTCGTCCAGTCCTATCTCAGCATCCCTCCTCCACTCCAGTCCCCTCTCAGCATCCCTCCTCCACTCCACTCCACTCCCCTCTCAGCATCCCTCCTCCACTCCACTCCACTCTCAGCATCCCTCCTCCAGTCCAGTCCCGTCTCAACATCTCTCCTCCACTCCCATCCCCTCTCAGCATCCCTCCTCCACTCCACTCCCCTCTCAGCATCCCTTCTTCAGTCTAGTCCCCTCAACATCCCTGCTCCACTCCAGTCCCCTCTCAGCATCCCTTCTCCCCTCCACTCCCCTCTCAGCATCCCTCCTCCTGTCCAGTCCCGTCTCAACATCTCTCCTCCACTCCCCTCTCAGCATCCCTCCTCCACTCCAGTCCCCTCTCAGCATCCCCTCCCCTCCACTCCCCTCTCAGCATCCTTCCTCCAGTCCAGTCCCGTCTCAACATCTCTCCTCCACTCCCCACTCAGCATCCCTCCTCCACTCCACTCCACTCTCAGCATCCCTTCTTTAGTCCAGTCCCGTCTCAACATCCCTCCTCCACTCTAGTCCTCTCTCAGCATCCCTCCTCCACTCCAGTCCCCTATCAGCATCCCTCCTCCCCTCCACTCCTCTCTCAGCATCCCTCCTCATGTCCAGTCCCGTCTCAACATCTCTCCTCCACTCCCCCCTCAGCATCCCTCCTCCACTCCACTCCACTCTCAGAATCCCTCCTCCACTCCAGTCCACTCTCAGCATCCCTCCTCCACTCCAGCCCACTCCCCTCTCAGCATCCCTCCTTCAGTCAAGTCCCATCTCAGCATCCCTCCTCCACTCCAGTCCCCTCACAGCATCCCGCCTCCACGCCACTCCACTCCCCTCTTAGCATCCCTCTTCCACTCCAGTCCCCTCTCAGCATCCCTCCTCCACTCCAGTCCCCTCTCAAAATCCCCCTCCACTCCAGTCCACTTACAGCATCCCTCCTGCAGTCCAGTCCCCTCTCACCATCCCTCCTGCAGTCCAGTCCCGTCTCAACATCTCTCCTCCATTCCTCTCTCAGCATCCCTCCTCCACTCCACTCAAGCCCCGTCTCAGCATCCGTCCTCCACTCCACTCGTCCCCTCTCAGCATCCCTCCTTCAGTCAAGTCCCATCTCAGCATCCCTCCTCCACACCAGTCCCCTCTCAGTATCCCTCCTCCACTCCACTCCCCTCTTAGCATCCCTCCTCCACTCCAGTCCCCTCTCAGCATCCCTCCTCCACTCCACTCCACTCCACTCTCAGTATCCCTCCTCCACTCCAGTTCACTCCCCTCTCATCATCCCTCCTTCAGTCAAGTCCCATCTCAGCATCCCTCCTCCACTCCAGCCCCTCTCAGCATCCCTCCTCCACGCCACACCACACCCCTCTCAGCATCCTTCCTCCACTCCAGTCCCCTCTCAAAATCCCACTCCACTCCAGTCCACTTACAGCATCCCACCTCCAGTCCAGTCCACTCTCAGCATCCCTCCTCCACTCCACTCCACTCACCTCTCATCATCCCTCCTCCACTCCAGTCCCCTCTCAGCATCCCTCCTTCAGTCAAGTCCCATCTCAGCATCCCTGCTCCACCCCAATCCACTCTCAGCATCCCTCCTTCAGTCAAGTCCCATCTCAGCATCACTCCTCCACTCCAGTCCCCTCTCAGCATCCCTCCTCCACTCCAGTCCCCTCTCAGCATCCCTCCTCCACTCCATTCCCCTCTCAAAATCCCCCTCCACTCCAGTCCACTTACAGCATCCCTCCTCCAGTCCAGTCCCCTCTCAACATCCCTCCTCCACTCCACTCCCCTCTCAGCATCCCTCCTCCAGTCCAGTCCCCTCTCAGAAACCCTCCTCCAGTCCAGTCCCGTCTCAACATCTCTCCTCCACTCCCCTCTCAGCATCCCTCCTCCACTCCAGTCCCCTCTCAGCATCCCTCCTCCACTCCACTCCACTCCACTCTCAGCAGCACTCCTCCACTCCAGTCCACTTACAGCATCCCTCCTCCACTCCACTCCACTCCACTCCCCTCTCAGCATCCCTCCTCCACTCCACTCCACTCCACTCCACTCCCCTCTCAGCATCCCTCCTCCACTCCAGTCCACTTACAGCATCCCTCCTCCAGTCCAGTCCTATCTCAGCAACCCTCCTCCACTCCAGTCCCCTCTCAGCATCCCTCCTCCACTCCACTCCACTCCACTCCCCTCTCAGCAACCCTCCTCCACTCCAGTCCCCTCTCAGCATCCCTCCTCCACTCCACTCCACTCCACTCCCCTCTCAGCATCCCTCCTCCACTCCAGTCCCCTCTCAGCATCCCTGCTTCAGTCAAGTCCAATCTCAGCATCGCTCCTCCACTCCAGTCCCCTCTCAGCATCCCTCCTCCACTCCACTCCACAACACTCTCAGCATCCCTCCTTCAGTGAAGTCCCATCTCAGCATCCCTCCTCCACTCCAGTCCCCTTTCAGCAGCCCTCCTCCACTCCACTCCCCTCTCAGCATCCCTCCTCCACTCGTCCCCTCTCAGCATCCCTCCTCCACTCCAGTCCCCTCTCAAAATCCCTCTCCACTCCAGTCCCCTCTCAGCATCCCTACTTCAGTCAATTCCCATCACAGCATCCCTCCTCCACTCCAGTCCACTCCCCTCTCAGCATCCCTCCTTCAGTCAAGTCCCATCTCAGCATCCCTCCTCCACTCCAGTCCCCTCTCAGCATCCCTCCTCCACGCCACTCCACTCCCCTCTCAGCATCCCTCCTCCACTCCAGTCCCCTCTCAGCATCCCTCCTCCACGCCTCTCCACTCCCCTCTCAGCATCCCTCCTCCACTCCACTCCCCTCTCAGCATCCCTCCTCCACTCCAGTCCCCTCTCAGCATCCATCCTCCACTCCAGTCCCCTCTCAAAATCCCCCTCCACTCCAGTCCACTTACAGCATCCCTCCTGCAGTCCAGTCCCCTCTCACCATCCCTCCTTCAGTCCAGTCCCGTCTCAACATCTCTCCTCCACTCCTCTCCACTCACCTGTAAGCATCCCTCCTCCACTCCAGTCACCTCTCAGCATCCCTCCTTCAGTCAAGTCCCATCTCAGCATCCCTGCTCCACTGCAGTCACCTCTCAGCATCCCTCCTCCACTCCACTCCACTCACCTCTCAGCATCCCTCTTCGTCCACTCCCCTCTCAGCATCCCTCCTTCAGTCCAGTCCCGTCTCAACATCTCTCCTCCACTCCAGTACCCTCTCAGCATTGCCCACTCCACTCCACTCCCCACTCAGCATCCCTCCTTCAGTCCAGTCCCGTCTCAACATCTCTCCTCCACTCCAGTCCCCTCTCAGCATTGCCCACTCCACTCCACTCCCCTCTCAGCATCCCTCCTTCAGTCAAGTCCCATCTCAGCATCCCTCCTCCACTCCAGTCCCCTCTCAGCATCCCGCCTCCACGCCACTCCACTCCCCTCTTAGCATCCCTCTTCCACTCCAGTCCCCTCTCAGCATCCCTCCTCCACTCCAGTCCCCTCTCAAAATCCCCCTCCACTCCAGTCCACTTACAGCATCCCTCCTGCAGTCCAGTCCCCTCTCACCATCCCTCCTGCAGTCCAGTCCCGTCTCAACATCTCTCCTCCATTCCTCTCTCAGCATCCCTCCTCCACTCCACTCAAGCCCCGTCTCAGCATCCGTCCTCCACTCCACTCGTCCCCTCTCAGCATCCCTCCTTCAGTCAAGTCCCATCTCAGCATCCCTCCTCCACACCAGTCCCCTCTCAGTATCCCTCCTCCACTCCACTCCCCTCTTAGCATCCCTCCTCCACTCCAGTCCCCTCTCAGCATCCCTCCTCCACTCCACTCCACTCCACTCTCAGTATCCCTCCTCCACTCCAGTTCACTCCCCTCTCATCATCCCTCCTTCAGTCAAGTCCCATCTCAGCATCCCTCCTCCACTCCAGCCCCTCTCAGCATCCCTCCTCCACGCCACACCACACCCCTCTCAGCATCCTTCCTCCACTCCAGTCCCCTCTCAAAATCCCACTCCACTCCAGTCCACTTACAGCATCCCACCTCCAGTCCAGTCCACTCTCAGCATCCCTCCTCCACTCCACTCCACTCACCTCTCATCATCCCTCCTCCACTCCAGTCCCCTCTCAGCATCCCTCCTTCAGTCAAGTCCCATCTCAGCATCCCTGCTCCACCCCAATCCACTCTCACATCCCTCCTCCAGTCCACTCCCCTATCAGCATCCCTCCTTCAGTCAAGTCCCATCTCAGCATCCCTCGTCCACTCCACTCCCCTCTCAGCATCCCTCCTTCAGTCAAGTCCCATCTCAGCATCACTCCTCCACTCCAGTCCCCTCTCAGCATCCCTCCTCCACTCCAGTCCCCTCTCAGCATCCCTCCTCCACTCCATTCCCCTCTCAAAATCCCCCTCCACTCCAGTCCACTTACAGCATCCCTCCTCCAGTCCAGTCCCCTCTCAGAAACCCTCCTCCAGTCCAGTCCCCTCTCAGAAACCCTCCTCCAGTCCAGTCCCGTCTCAACATCTCTCCTCCACTCCCCTCTCAGCATCCCTCCTCCACTCCAGTCCCCTCTCAGCATCCCTCCTCCACTCCACTCCACTCCACTCTCAGCAGCACTCCTCCACTCCAGTCCACTTACAGCATCCCTCCTCCACTCCACTCCACTCCACTCCCATCTCAGCATCCCTCCTCCACTCCACTCCACTCCACTCCCCTCTCAGCATCCCTCCTCCACTCCAGTCCACTTACAGCATCCCTCCTCCAGTCCAGTCCTATCTCAGCAACCCTCCTCCACTCCAGTCCCCTCTCAGCATCCCTCCTCCACTCCACTCCACTCCACTCCCCTCTCAGCAACCCTCCTCCACTCCAGTCCCCTCTCAGCATCCCTCCTCCACTCCACTCCACTCCCCTCTCAGCATCCCTCCTCCACTCCAGTCCCCTCTCAGCATCCCTGCTTCAGTCAAGTCCAATCTCAGCATCGCTCCTCCACTCCACTCCACAACACTCTCAGCATCCCTCCTTCAGTGAAGTCCCATCTCAGCATCCCTCCTCCACTCCAGTCCCCTTTCAGCAGCCCTCCTCCACTCCACTCCCCTCTCAGCATCCCTCCTCCACTCGTCCCCTCTCAGCATCCCTCCTCCACTCCAGTCCCCTCTCAAAATCCCTCTCCACTCCAGTCCCCTCTCAGCATCCCTACTTCAGTCAATTCCCATCACAGCATCCCTCCTCCACTCCAGTCCACTCCCCTCTCAGCATCCCTCCTTCAGTCAAGTCCCATCTCAGCATCCCTCCTCCACTCCAGTCCCCTCTCAGCATCCCTCCTCCACGCCACTCCACTCCCCTCTCAGCATCCCTCCTCCACTCCAGTCCCCTCTCAGCATCCCTCCTCCACGCCACTCCACTCCCCTCTCAGCATCCCTCCTCCACTCCACTCCCCTCTCAGCATCCCTCCTCCACTCCAGTCCCCTCTCAGCATCCATCCTCCACTCCAGTCCCCTCTCAAAATCCCCCTCCACTCCAGTCCACTTACAGCATCCCTCCTGCAGTCCAGTCCCCTCTCACCATCCCTCCTTCAGTCCAGTCCCGTCTCAACATCTCTCCTCCACTCCTCTCTCAGCATCCCTCCTCCACTACAGCCCCGTCTCAGCATCCCTCCTCCACTCCACTCCACTCACCTGTAAGCATCCCTCCTCCACTCCAGTCACCTCTCAGCATCCCTCCTTCAGTCAAGTCCCATCTCAGCATCCCTGCTCCACTGCAGTCACCTCTCAGCATCCCTCCTCCACTCCACTCCACTCACCTCTCAGCATCCCTCTTCGTCCACTCCCCTCTCAGCATCCCTCCTTCAGTCCAGTCCCGTCTCAACATCTCTCCTCCACTCCAGTACCCTCTCAGCATTGCCCACTCCACTCCACTCCCCACTCAGCATCCCTCCTTCAGTCCAGTCCCGTCTCAACATCTCTCCTCCACTCCAGTCCCCTCTCAGCATTGCCCACTCCACTCCACTCCCCTCTCAGCATCCCTCCTTCAGTCAAGTCCCATCTCAGCATCCCTCCTCCACTCCAGTCCCCTCTCAGCATCCCGCCTCCACTCCACTCCCCTCTTAGCATCCCTCTTCCACTCCAGTCCCCTCTCAGCATCCCTCCTCCACTCCAGTCCCCTCTCAAAATCCCCCTCCACTCCAGTCCACTTACAGCATCCCTCCTGCAGTCCAGTCCCCTCTCACCATCCCTCCTGCAGTCCAGTCCCGTCTCAACATCTCTCCTCCATTCCTCTCTCAGCATCCCTCCTCCACTCCACTCAAGCCCCGTCTCAGCATCCGTCCTCCACTCCACTCGTCCCCTCTCAGCATCCCTCCTTCAGTCAAGTCCCATCTCAGCATCCCTCCTCCACACCAGTCCCCTCTCAGTATCCCTCCTCCACTCCACTCCCCTCTTAGCATCCCTCCTCCACTCCAGTCCCCTCTCAGCATCCCTCCTCCACTCCACTCCACTCCACTCTCAGTATCCCTCCTCCACTCCAGTTCACTCCCCTCTCATCATCCCTCCTTCAGTCAAGTCCCATCTCAGCATCCCTCCTCCACTCCAGCCCCTCTCAGCATCCCTCCTCCACGCCACACCACACCCCTCTCAGCATCCTTCCTCCACTCCAGTCCCCTCTCAAAATCCCACTCCACTCCAGTCCACTTACAGCATCCCACCTCCAGTCCAGTCCACTCTCAGCATCCCTCCTCCACTCCACTCCACTCACCTCTCATCATCCCTCCTCCACTCCAGTCCCCTCTCAGCATCCCTCCTTCAGTCAAGTCCCATCTCAGCATCCCTGCTCCACCCCAATCCACTCTCACATCCCTCCTCCAGTCCACTCCCCTATCAGCATCCCTCCTTCAGTCAAGTCCCATCTCAGCATCCCTCGTCCACTCCACTCCCCTCTCAGCATCCCTCCTTCAGTCAAGTCCCATCTCAGCATCACTCCTCCACTCCAGTCCCCTCTCAGCATCCCTCCTCCACTCCAGTCCCCTCTCAGCATCCCTCCTCCACTCCATTCCCCTCTCAAAATCCCCCTCCACTCCAGTCCACTTACAGCATCCCTCCTCCAGTCCAGTCCCCTCTCAGAAACCCTCCTCCAGTCCAGTCCCCTCTCAGAAACCCTCCTCCAGTCCAGTCCCGTCTCAACATCTCTCCTCCACTCCCCTCTCAGCATCCCTCCTCCACTCCAGTCCCCTCTCAGCATCCCTCCTCCACTCCACTCCACTCCACTCTCAGCAGCACTCCTCCACTCCAGTCCACTTACAGCATCCCTCCTCCACTCCACTCCACTCCCCTCTCAGCATCCCTCCTCCACTCCACTCCACTCCACTCCCCTCTCAGCATCCCTCCTCCACTCCAGTCCACTTACAGCATCCCTCCTCCAGTCCAGTCCTATCTCAGCAACCCTCCTCCACTCCAGTCCCCTCTCAGCATCCCTCCTCCACTCCACTCCACTCCACTCCCCTCTCAGCAACCCTCCTCCACTCCAGTCCCCTCTCAGCATCCCTCCTCCACTCCACTCCACTCCACTCCCCTCTCAGCATCCCTCCTCCACTCCAGTCCCCTCTCAGCATCCCTGCTTCAGTCAAGTCCAATCTCAGCATCGCTCCTCCACTCCACTCCACAACACTCTCAGCATCCCTCCTTCAGTGAAGTCCCATCTCAGCATCCCTCCTCCACTCCAGTCCCCTTTCAGCAGCCCTCCTCCACTCCACTCCCCTCTCAGCATCCCTCCTCCACTCGTCCCCTCTCAGCATCCCTCCTCCACTCCAGTCCCCTCTCAAAATCCCTCTCCACTCCAGTCCCCTCTCAGCATCCCTCCTTCAGTCCAGTCCACTCCCCTCTCAGCATCCCTCCTTCAGTCAAGT